>NC_034413.1:57610237-57614866 GCF_002078875.1 Numida meleagris
AGGTGGGGAGGGGGGGAGAGACACAGAATCAGTCGTGCTGCCGTGCGCTGAGGCTTACATGCGGGGTGAGCCAAGGGCTGAGGTTTTGTCCCCTGGTGCACCAAAATGGGTTGATGCAGGGTTAAAAACAGAAGTAATCCATGTGAAACAGTGATGCTGCCTTCATAATAATGTAATTATTTACATTTTTATTAAAGTTCTGAATAAAAGTGCCTCCGTGGGTTTTAATTATACACATTAAGTTGTCCCTCCTGGACAGACGTGATTCCCCTCTATGTTGCCAGGGCAGTACTGGAAGGGGGAAAGGCAAGGAAACAGCCCTGGGGAGCACCGTTCCCCCATTCCTATCTCATGCTGTTACTGTCCTGTCCAGTGGCAGGTCTGGAGCCATCACCCCCGTCCCCAAATGCCATTTCCTCTCACAGACCCCTCAGCTGGGGATGCCGCAGCCAGCTGGTTGTTTTGCAGCTTGTTTACTCATTCTTCTCTCTGCTAGTTAATTAAAAAGAGTTATCCTTAAATTGCTTCCTGATTAAGCAGCGGTGACTGTCATTAGTCAGGAGCTCGTCAGCCTGAGAAAAACAAGGCAGGCAGTGAGAGCAAGGTGTGACCTGACACACAGCTCTGTGAGCACCGTTACTTACTGTGTGCATGTGCAGACCCTCCAAAATGCACAATTTAAAACAAAACATCGACAAACATGAGGCTGATATCTGGGTCCAGAGTTTGGACCCAGCTTTTCTTAGGAAGTAGAACGAAAAGAGTAGAAGTTGAATGTATCTCCAGATTGCAGAGCAGGGTGTGCAAGGATAGGATGCTCATCCTGTGTTTTCTCACATCCTTTCTGTTTACCCTTTCTATCTCCCTGCAAGCCAGCAGACTCCCAGTGAGGGAGGAATGGATGAGAGATCTTTATTTTTTCCTTATTGGTACACCTTTAACTGACCAAAACTGGACCAAATCCTGGTACCACAGATTGGCAAGAGAGAGGACATGCAGAGCATAATCCTGAAAGTATTCCCAGCCAACTTCCCCCCAAGCAGCTTGGGGTCTCTGCTGATGGGCCCTCATGCTGTAGGAGATCTGGAAAAAACAAACAAACAAACAAACAAACAAAAACATTGGGAAAAAATAGAGAAAATCCCCAAAGGATTGTCCCCAGCTCATGAGAACAATTAGAGAGCACTGTTTTGCAGAGAAGAGAAGAGCTCTTGGGTCGCACGGTCAGGCAGACACACAGACAGACGTTGAAGCATTTGCTCCATATGGCACAACTTCAGCAAGGCACAAGGAACAGCCCAACCATGCAGAGAACAGACCTACAAAGCAAGAGTCCATTTGTGAGCAGTTTGCTGGTAACACTCCAGGTGTCCTTTCAGTCAGAACATGCTTCCAGCAGTGGCTTGGACTCACCCTCCACACAGTGGGTCAGAGTGCAGAGATGCAGTAAGAAAATCCTGGGAGGGCCAGTGAGTCAGCACACCCCAGCTGATCTCTCATTTTGAATGTGTCCACTTCACTGCACCTATTTTCCAACACACTGTCATGGTTCTGTGCATGGGCAGAGCTGTACAACTACCTCTTGCAGTCTCTGCTGAGGCTGAACCACATGCAGAGCCAGTATGTGCATCAAGACCATCCAGGAGATGATTGGAAATGCAAAGCTCAGCCGACACTGATGGCCCTTTGATGCTCCACCTTCTCAGAGGCATTTGGAAGCCCACACGAGTTCAGCAACACCATTTCCAGTGCTCAAACATGCTAGTCTTCAACAATATGGAGAGAACTTGTAGCTACTCTCTTTAAAATAAATAAATTCCATGATCATGATCCTTTTCAGCTCCTTCCCTGTTAAAGCCAGTCAAGTGATTGGACTGGGGACATTCAGGTAAGCTCTTCAGAGAAGATCTTGGAAAAGGAGAAGCAGAGAAAAGCCCTTGGATTTGCAGGTTTTTTTTGGTTGGGAAAAACAATTTGTACATGCTTCTAGTATCTGATTTGAATACTTTCTACAGTACCTGTCCTCCGAGGTCTGAGGGGATGTGTTTGGGACCCTCAGTGGGATCTGAGCTTCCCAATGGGGCATCAGAACCCCAGGTTCAGAGTGCTAGAGGGTATTTGGCCTGGTATTTGGGTTTGGAAATGGACCTGGGCATGGTAGTTGACCCCACATTCCCCATTTCTGATTCTCCAAGGGTTTCTGCTGTTAGACAGCCATTGATTCCTTCTGCTTTCTCACTGCCACTACACATCAAGGACTGTGGCTGACCCATTGGACAGCCCAGCTGCTACCACAAGTTGACTCTGATTAAGTCCCTTTCCCTGAGCATCTCTGTAGCATCAAAGTCCAAATTTGAAGTTTGCTAAATCCAGTTGCCATTAAAACACTGTTGAAAGATTTCCAGAGGCTTTTCTGTGAGCTTGTCTAGAATTTGAGGGTTGCTTCCGTCCTCTGACTGACAGCTTAGTGAAAACCACTTCTTCTTCCCTGCTTCTTGTGCACTGGGTGCAAGGAAAATCAGTTGCCTTCACTCTTTTGAAGCAGCCTCTCTTATCTACACAGCTTGTTCTTCCCTGGCACACTGAAGCCTTCCTGCTCTTGTTTATAGTACAACCCCACCAACAGATTGCAGGGTCTCTTTTCTGCCTTCTGTCCTTCTTGGCTGGATTCCCCTCCACAGCTCCAGTACAGAGCAATGGTCTGCACAGCACATGGCCTCTGCTTTGCTGCCAGGCCACCGCCACACTCACACGGCTGCTGCATGGCTGAGCTGGCTCTTCATCTTTTATGCGATACAACCCAGGTGTGGGGGACAGTTTATTGGCACCTGAAAAAAAGATTTAAAAAAAAAAAAAAAAAGGAAGAAAAATCTGCATCAAGATGCAAACAGTGGTGCCAAAGCTGCTGTATTGCCAGCATTTAACACAACAGGAGGTGTAATCCCGCTACAGGAGGTACAGGCAATGTGGTCTCTTCGAAGTCCTGTAGTGTGCTTGAGCTCAGGCCAGAGAATGTCCCTCTGCTCTTTACAACTGCTTTTTTATTATTATTATTTTATTTTCTTTGTTTTTCTCCAGATGCTGAACAGAGCTTTATCATGGTGAAACACGGCTGAACTGGCAGAAGGGTACAAAGATAGAAGGGGACACCCATGTGCACACAAAGAATTTAATTTGCTTCCTCAGGAAACCAGGCTAAAGAAACAAAAGTTGCATTTCCAGTTCTTTTCTGGAGCTTAAATTACTGGCCTGGTTTTCAAACTCAGAACAAGCAGCTAATCCTAGTGCCGTAGTATTGATATGAAGCCAGCTTTTGAGGTCCTGTTTATTAAAGCTAGCCACAGTTCTCTACCCTTTCTCTTCTTGGTGCACGAGACCCAGAGGTACTGAGAAATTCTTTAAGTAGGAGCATCAAAGGTCATTGATGGTAAATAATTAACGACCAATCTAATGTTAACAGTCTTTTGCCCTTGCACAGGAACAGCATCTCTCCTTGGAAGATCTCAAAGCTCGTTCCAGATCAAGAGATCTAGGCGAAGACGCAGTGGACTTCTCTGAGACACAAAGTCTGGCATCAGGGGGGCTTTCAAGACACAGACCCAGGGTTGTGGCATGCCAGAGACTTTCCTAAAAGTCCCAATCTTACACTGAATTCTGGTACAACTGTTTTTCCTTATCTGCTGTGACTTAGGCCACCACTGCTTTACTGAGGAATGTAGACTCAGGACTCTCCTCTGCCTCAATCTTTACTTAACCAAGTATGCAGGAGGGTTGCTCTCATCTTAGAAACCTCCATGAATGCAGAGCATGGAAAGCGAGCCAGAATCAGGCCTTGGCAAGCAGCACACTTAAGCACACACTTAACTTGAAGTGTGAGTGCTTAAGCTTGTTATTAAGCTTCCTCTTTGAACAGAGATGATTTTCCTTTATGTTGGGAGTCTCATCTGCTACAGAAAGGGAAAGTCACGAGGTGATTTGTTTGCTGCACTTTGTGTAGCAGACTGATCCAAAAAGCACTTGCTGTCAGCTGCAGTATTTTGCTATTAGCTTGTCTCGGGGACTTCACTGAACTGCTTGGGATAGCAGTTACCCTCCTCTTGGAGTGTCAGGGCAGTGTGCTCACAAGGCGCTGCTGCAGTCACTGCCAGGGTGGTGCTGTGCAACTCTCATTATAAATAGCAAGGGTTGTGGGCAATGGGAATGCACGTGCCTGTATTTATGGAGGTATTTCCCCATTTTGATCACAGTAAGAGTCGTGATAGCTAGATCCTGAGAAACAGCTACAAAGGTTCTGCTTAAAAGTGCGTGACTACAGAAAGCAGATGCTCATCAAGTTAAATAAGGAATTTAATTAGCCTGCATTTTATCTTGTTTTCAGCAATATGATGACAAATCGCGTCTTAATAAAATAACATTAGGGAGCAACACAATTCCAGTGCTTCAGGAAATGAGAAGCAGTATAAGTTATAGGCCTGTTCCCACCAAAGAAGGCATTCTCATTCAGAAATCTGACATGATGTTGTTATGGTTTTGTGATTTCTTTTGTTGTCGGTATTCCACATCATTACATCATGTAAGGTACGGGCAGTTAAAGGGTTAATTCCCCGGTTACTGTAAACTGCCTTTTTT
>NC_034413.1:57621041-57664710 GCF_002078875.1 Numida meleagris
TTTTTTTCTTTCCTTCCTCTCTTCTCGTTTTTTTTTTCTTTTGGGCCTGTCCCCCCCCTTGTCACGGACGCAGACCCTTAGACAATACCGTGACAGATGTTAAGATGGATAATGTTTTAGCAAAATGGTCCTCTGGCATTTAGAAAGATTTACTGCCACTTCCAGCTTTAAAAGGCTGAAAGTAGGGTGATAGGGGAGAAGAAAGTGGCATGAAGAACTCAAGGGACTGGTTGGGCAATTAATTTTTTTTTTAATCCTCCAGTGTCAAAGGCACACAGGGTTCTTTACAGGTGAATAAGAAGAGTTGTCCTTTCCCCTGGGACTATAACTAAACATGAACATGGTGCACTGTGCAATGAGCAGCAGCTTTAATGTTTGTCATGTTGTGAGATATGTCCACATTCAATTACAAATTCCCATTTGATCTAGGAAATTGGTTTCATGTAACATTATGATCACAAGTCTCACTCTCAGAAAGATTCATGAAGGATTTTCTAAAGGTTCACTCAGGTCACGGCTTGAAGGCTGCAAAAGTTTTTCTCAACTCATTGTAACTTCTGGGACTCAACAAAGTAGCATGTTTTGGAATATTTCTGTCCTCTAAAAAGGATTATTAAAATACAAGAAAAAAAAAACCTCATTGCTTTAACAAGAGTTATAGCAATTAAAGATGATGAGATTTCATTTCATTATACAAGAATACAGGAGCCATGTGTCCCATTCAGCATGGTTGTCTATTGATTCCTTTCTTCTGCCTACCAGCAAGCAGATCCATGTTTTAAGTGATAGTTTGTGGGGTTAGTACTTAATTTTCCATCATAAAATGCACTGTTTGATCCCAAGTGATATCTTCAGGCAGTAGATTTTACTTGCTGATTGTATGTTGTAACAACACTTATTCTCAGTGGTCCATTTGACATTTTCCATCTTTCAGATTCACTGGCTGCTCCATAGCTCTGGTACTAGAAAGGGAGTGCAGGAGTTGTCTGGTTAGATCTTGTCATGCAAGAGGGCACACATAAACAGACAGTATACACATTAAGTTTATACATGTATACGTATTAGTGCATATATAAATACAGGTATGTATATATTTGCTGATAGGATTGTTTAATGATTTCATAATTTAATCTGTTCATCTGAAATTAAATTGCTCTTGCTGAGGACAGGAATCCTTCAGAGATCATCAATAAATTGGGAATCTTCTGATAGTAACTTGGCCTGCATTTGGGTTAGGTAAGCGAGGGCTGGAAGCTCTTGGTCCCAGACAGCTGTTCATTGATGCATGTGAAATGAGTTTATGATTCTTTATGCACTTCCTACAAAAACAGCTGTACATGCTGCAAAACTCACCTTTGCTATTTTAGATCCTCACAAACATTGACTAACACTGGATGATGATGAAGGTCTGCTCATTGCTGTGGGGCAGCCTTGAATCAAACCACAGTGCAGAAGTATGGGTTGGGAACAGATCTCCTCCTTTAACAGGCACTGGCTTTCTTTTAAAAGGATCTTGCAGGACACAGATTCGAGACTGAATGTAGAGGGTGAGGTTTTCCCTTCTCTCTATCAGTGGAAAAATTTTGAAATGTATTGACCTAGAAAATCCAAGCTCAGGAGCAGCAGCTGGGTTTTCAGCAAGTCTTTTGCTTCTTTTCCTATTGTCCATCTGGATTAATTGTAACACAGAGAAATCAAGTGTTCCCTCTGAGGTCAAGTAAAGTTTGGAAATAGCCATCATTTCCATACAGTTTTGTCAGGGGTGGATGCTGCTGCGCTGTGCTTTGAAAATGGTACTTGCCAGACAAGTAGGGCTCAGGCCTGCAAGGGGTGGTGCTGCTGATTTTTTCATTTGCAGAATTAGATCCTAAGTCCTCCTGGAGCAAACTGTGAGGCAATGCATGAATCAAATCAAGATGCTGACTGTGACTGCATCATGGCACAATATCATGCGGATAGAATTTGAGGCTAAAAGCAGTGACATTCATGTCTAGTGATGTCTAATACATCATATGGTTGTAAAGTGACAAGTGAGTCCCGGAGGACAAAGATTCAACCCCCCACCCCACCCCCACCCCCCAAATGCCCCACCAATATTTTCTAGTCCACGGGCAAGTTAAAGATCAGGCTTTGAAAATCACTGGAGGGAGCCTGAACTTGAGCTCTTAACAGCAGAACAGGTAGCTCCCTCTGCATTTGCAGATGCCGTCAGGTTTTATTTATGGTCGTAGCACCATGTGGTATTAATGATCCCAATGGATGCAGCCATCTTTTTTTCATAGATTTTCCAAACTTTCACTAGTTCCTTAATTGGTGCACAGTAATATAAAAAATTGAGTGTATTCCTACAGGGCAGTCATACTTCAGGCAAGAACTAGACTACTTGTGAACAGAATTAAGAACAAGCAGGAGAAACATTTTCTGTTGTCCCTGCTTCATTCCTGATTTCAGCAACAAAGCTGATACATTGCTATGTACTGATCCCACTACCTGGGATTTGTCCAGACTGAAAACTTATTAGTGTTCATTTGAGGGAAGGGAGAAAGAGAGAACACAGCCCGTATAAATCAGATTAAAGTATTGACAACTCCTAGGCAGTGCTCATTCCAGGAACAAGTTCAATATGTGTTAATGCCACTGCTATGAAAGAAGTCTATCTGGAATGCATGCCACTTTGCAAATATCTGGTGGGTCATGAGTTCCTGGAGCTTATTTCCTAGAAGAGAAAACAGCTTTTCTGGAAAAGCCAAATACTCTAGATGGAGATTATCTGAATGATTTAATAGGTGAGAGACTTAACAGCTACTGGACTTTGATTTGCCTGCAGTTGATGGTTCAAACCCATCTTGGGTTGGAGAACTGTAGAAATTGTTACAAATGCTACAGACTAGTCGAAAAAAAACAGGGTTTTACCCCAGGCAACGTACAAGAAGGACTCCACTGCATGCCACAATTAGCCTCAGCTGGCACATTCAGCAGGAAGGGCATGGTTAAATGCAAGCCTAGAAGAAGAAACTCCTCTTTCTCCTCTCAGTGTGGTTGCTAGACGTCAAGACCATGAAATATTAATAGTCAGTGTATGTTAAGTGTCCCCCTCTCTGCTTGATCCACAGACGACTTGCATCTGTCTCTGCTTTCAGCCAGGGAGCTCACCTCAAGCTGCGGACACTGCTGCTTTTCACTTGGGAACCCTCCATGCACTCAGCAGCACAGCAGCTTTGTCACTGGCATTTAGTCTGGGCTTGGCAGATGGCATCAGCTTTGCGACTACTACCTTGGCATCTTGCATCAGCACCGAAAAACCCTTTGGTTTTTTGATACATCAGTTTATTTTTCCACAAAGCAAAAGTGTTGGAAGCAGTGTAACATGACCAGGGCAGCAATTGATAGTAGAGTGGTAGGAAGGAGAGGGGAAAGCTACAACTCAAAGTGGAGAGATCTTCAGTGGCTCTACCAGGATCACATCCCCTTTTCCCCTCCCTCCTTCACACACACGCAGGGATGCATGCACACACAGGCAGTTGAGCAGTGGCAGATGGGGAAAGGAAATAAATAAAAGTGTCAGGAGGATGAACTGGCTTGCACTTGGTCTCCTCTCATCTTTCTGCATATGTTCGCTGGTATGTAAATATCACAAGACCAAGGGACTTAATGCTGACCTAGAAAATGTATATCTCTTAAAATAAAAATGAATCAAAAAATAAAAACATAGGAAAGGGGTGATTCTGGAAGAAAAAAAAAAAAAGAAGGAGGGGACATTGTTTTTTTGTTTCTATCCACATAAGGACTTGAGATTTCATTGGGACAGCAATTTTGTGAGAGTGCATATTGCCAATGCCACCGCTGGAGCAGCTCAGCCTGAGAAAAGACAGCAAGTGGGAGGTTTCTGCTGCTGAGATCGTTCATGGTTCTGATCTTTGTCTACCAAAACGATGGCACCTCAAAGGACATCAGAGCTGGAGAGGGATGAACTCAGCAGCAGAGTCCCAACATGTGATGGATCCAGACAGAAGAGACCATATTTCCCTCTGTGAGCTCCCCTGATACCATGCACCCAGACCAGAACAGAAGGAGGTGGATGTATTTCAGCAGCACTCTGGGCTGGTGCTGCTGTGATTTTCCAGTTTTCCAATAAGCTTTGTGCCCAGAGAAAACTCCTGTGCAGGGAACACAAGCAGAGGTAGGGCTATGGCTGGGAGAAAGGGAAACAATAGCCACCAGCTACTCCAGTGAGGCCACGCAGGCTCAAATGCTCATCCGTTCTCCAGGGCAGGAGAGGAGATGCCAGTGTCACCCCTGGGCTGCTGGGGATCCTGGACTCCACGCATGGCAGGGAGCTTTGCCCAAGACCATAGGCAGGTGCAAGCATGGGGTGACATTCAAATTTGGTTTTGCCCACTGTGTGGAAACCTTCACTTTTAGAACATGCTGGAAACAATTTTTCCTATGGCACTCTCTATCCTCCAGGGCATCCTTTCCTCCTTCTCATTGCTAGTTTCTACACAAATCTTTGGTGCTTAGTCACTCTACCATTCCTGCTGTTTATTTCCTCCAACAGGCGTAATTCTCCACTTGGGAGGCCTTTGCGAGTTGCTGCAAAGGAGCCCTGGGCCGCTGACATCCCGTTTCCAGGGGGCAATAAACAGCAGCAGTCAAACTTCCATGTAACAAAGATTGCATGGTTATTCAGCCATAAAGAGAAGGAAGAAAAACAGATCTGCATTGTGTGTGTGTTTATTTGTATATCACACAAAGATGTGCAAATTGCTCTCGTAGGCGAGCCCTCCCATAAGGGAAAATAGGTCCCGACATAGCACTTTGCAGCTTACTCTGATGAGGGCTTTTTCATCTCTGTGCCTCAGTTTCTCTGTAGAAATCAAAGGGCTGTAGGCTTTCCCACCTAGCTTAAGTGCTTCCAGGGCCAGATGGTTGCTCATGTCCTTACGCATGATCAGGATGGCAGGGATGTAAGTTATGGGGTGACATAAGCAGGGAAGTGTTTCACAGAGTTATGGCTTGTGTTTTCCCCCTCTTGAATGAGACCAAGTGTTTGCCTGGGAGGAAGTCCCAGAGAAACAACATTAGTGTTAAGGGCTGGTATTGGAGTCAGCCCATCACCACAGTGACCTGAGGGATAAAAAAACATCAACAGACAGAGCTAAAGCTGGTTAGGAAGGAAAAGTCCCTTCAGCAGCAGGGAACTGCTGCCTGCATGCAGACGCTGGCTCAGAAGCCACTTTTGAGGGACTGTGAATTCCTCAGTCCTGTGAGGCCAACGAAATCAATAGCATGACCCCAAGGACCAAAGAGGATTTCCAGCTCACCAGCACAGCAGGTTCAGCCCACTGGGAGACCCAGCGCTCAGCACCTACTTGGAGGTGCTCTGGTAGCAACCATCCCTAAAATGCTCCCCCTGCCATGAAGTGTAATTATAAAACTCCTTAACTACATAAACTTTATTCTAAATCAATTATCTCAGCAAGAATATGCATATGGTTTTGAAATCTCCCTTTAATTAACATTAAGTCCATTAGGAAGTAGTAAATCTGGGCCATCACTTGGAGGTAACAGTTTCTCACCTGATGTGCTCCCGCAGCCCAGGCAGTGTCCCCACCGTGCCCCAGCTCCCTTTAGAATGCTCTGCCTGGGCCATGTGCAATGCCATAACCCTCCTTTCACAACAAGGTTTCCATGCTGTTGTACTGTCAAGAGACCCTCCTCAGAAATGCAAGGGTCAAAAATCAACTCCTGTTTTCACTGGTGTAAATCCATTAACTTTCCCCGCGTGCTGCTCTTGCATTTCTTCCTGCTTTCATCTCCAGCAGCACTCCATCTCCGACAGCCCTGCCTTTAAATCCACACGATCCTCTTATCACTATCTTATCTCTTCCTGATGGAGCCCTCAGTACTTTTATCGACAGACACTGCACTTGTCCTTTGTGCAAAGGTGTGAGGAGAAATCACTGGGGAGAGTGATACCTGCCAGTGGAACCATCGCACAGTTATTAGTGACAGTTCTGAGCTTCCCTGCCAGAATTTCTCATGCGCATTGGAGCATATTGAGGGAAAGGGAGAGAGCATCTCGACAGCCCGTGGGTTAGCCCCATACTTAGTACCTGGCATTTCCAAGCAGATCTGGAAACCTACTGTCTGTTCCTGCTGGGAAAATGATGTGAAACTGCTGTGTGTGGTGGGTACTTGTTAGCACTGGGAGAAACTAGGATGTCCTCCTATGAGATTCTCCACTGTGTGTCTTTCTCTGAACTCCAGTGTCTGCTCCCTTCTCGAGAGCCTGGGTATGCAATGGTCATTTAGGAGAGACCTAAAATGGTCCTCATGTCTGGACATTTTCTTCTGCCCCCCCAGAAACTCATCTCCTAATGATGAAACTAATAAGATTATCTGACTTGTAAGTGACTTCACTGCCTGCCTTGTATTTATGCAGTGTGCATAAATTTGCCTGCTGATCCAGAAACAAGCTGCTCTAGCTGAGGATGTTATCTGGTCAGACTAAGATGTTAAATCCTAAGATATGAATTGCAAGACTCTGGGGAAAAAGCATCTAATGTTCTGCCTGTTCAGTGTCCTCAGGCAGAGCTGCAGCTCAGGAGGGCTCTCACTCAGCACAAGATCCAGGACATCCCAGCACAATGTCACCATGCACGATTCCTTTGCAAAACAGTTCCCCTTTTTTGGCAGGAAACTGGGACATCAGCAGAAGCATCCCAGATGAGGCCTCTCTGGCCAAGCAGCTCCTATGTCCTTAAGCTGAATACTGCAGTGTTGTGCCACAGTAAAACCACAGAATATCCTGAGTTGGAAGGGACCCACGAGGATCATCAAATCCAGCTCCTGGCTCCACAGAGGACCACCCAAAAATCAAATCCTATGTCTGAGAGCATTGTCCAAATACTTCTTGAGCTCCAGAAGGCTTCATGAAGATCCTGTGGGGAATATTCTCAGTGTTACTGTGTCCAGTTGTGAATCCCGGTAGCTAAGCAAACATCTGATGACATGCCAGATATGCTCAGCTCATCTTGTCTGGGGGAGTACAGTGTATCTCTCACAATCAGCCTCTAATGGTCTCTTTAAACCACATTATTTTCTCTCAGTCTCATGTTAGACAAGTGAGAGCCAGTTCTAGGACTGCTCCATGTCACCAAAATAACCAGTGCATCTGAGAACACAATTAGAGACTTGAAACAAATTTGACTTGACTCGGGAGAGCAGTGGAAATACCCAAATACCCAAGGGACCTGCAGTTATATGGTTTCTCTTTGTTTTGTTTGTTTGTTTGTTTGTTTTAGTATCTACATTCCAGGTCCTTTTAGGTTTGGGATTTCATGACAATTAGTGCATTCCGAGATAGTTAAAGCTGCTCAGCATCTGTCAAAATGCCTTCTGAATCCCTCCTGAAATGCACCACCTATTGCAGTTGCTCTGTTCAAGTCACAACTCTGACCAGTCATCCAAGGGGGCAAAAAATTCCCTCTAGGACTCAAGGACAGGAAAGCCCCATGCTTGGTGTTGCCTCGTCCTGAAGAGTAGTGCTCTGGCTTTGCAGGTTTCAGTTTGAAATCCTAAAGGAGGAAGGATGGGGTCTGTCCCCATCAACATTCGTGTTGAATCTCTCACCTGCTCGTGCACAATGACTAGCCTCAAGACTGCTTGCAGAGAAAGCTAGATAAAACAAAGACCTGGATTTCTTCCTAAATCCAAGGCAAAAGAGATGTATGGTTGTGCTTGTGCTTTGTCTGCTAGGGCTGCTATTGCAGGACATGCCTGATTTTTTTTTAAATAAAAACAACAACAGTTCCTTCTCTTTATAGAGTAGAGAGCAATATGCTGTGAAAGTAGGAAAAAAAAATGCTGTTTGTCTGCTCAGAGGCAGACCATGATCCTCTCAGGAAGAGAAGAAATGGAAGTTCAGTCCCTGCTTGGGGAGAAAGCAATAGCACAGGGACTCCCTGAGAGCAGAGTACCATGCTTTTTGCTGCAGCCCAAGGCAGCAGAGATACCAAGGAACAGCACTTCAGAAATTATTTCTGATCTCCTTTGAGAAGATCATTCCAATCAATACATGGATTATTTCTGGATGCTCGGAGGATGCATAAACCCCCACCTGCTGAGCCCTGCTTCCCAGCAGCAGCATCCTTTTTGTCGGCACATTTGCAACTGCCCAGAAAGAAAGAAAAAACAAAGAAAATGTGACAGAGCTCCCTCCAGTCCCCATCTGTGTCTGCCCACAAGCTTCGTCAACTGAGTTATGGTAATTACATCACTTGAGATTTATTTAATATCTCCATTTAGGAAAAAGAACCGGGAAGTCTGGCTGTGACAAGCAATCAGAGGGTACTCAGCTGATGAGCAGCTCCCCATCACTGAGAGAGCAGTAGGAACCTTCGGTGGATTGGATTCAAGTAAGTAATGGTGTGCCAAAGGGCTGGGGCCCACGCCACAGCAATCAGAGCTCCTCTGCACCATTAAGGAGCTGTAAGTGGAGCAGGAAGCGCAGTGCAGCTATTGACCGAGTAGGTGGGCATGAAAATGGGTTTAGGTAACTGTTAGCTTTCTGAGAGATGGAAAACACAAAGGGATGTTTCTCTGGCAGCTTTCTGGCTCTCTCATCCTGGCTGTCCCCATCAACATTTATGTTGTTTATCTCTCACATACTAATGCACAATGACTGGTATGCTGTGTTCAAGCTGTTAGGCTGCAGTCCACACAGTTTTCCTGCTTGTATTTACCCTCTTGCGGTCTCTGCCATTTTTTAAAATCTCTGACTCGACAACTTAAAAAAAAAAAGACAGGAAAAAAAGAATTTCTAATATGACTTGATATCAGATTTCCACATAGGCAGATCAAGTATCACTGCTTGCTCCAGCTACCCTCTTCCTTCCTTTCTGCACCCCACTGCACTGAGTTATAGCTTGCACAGAGAAGTAAGGAGAAGCACATAAACAGAAATATTTCTTTCTTCTTTGTTGAGGTGGCAGCTAAGGGCCAATGGCCCGCACTCTGCTCTAGAAGACAGGAGCTGGAATATCTGCTGTGAGATCAATCTGCAGCCTGATATTAGAAACCATCCTGACACAGGAACTGTTCCAAACTTGCATACAGGGTGTACTGAGATGCCTGGGCATTTCCTGAGAGCACCAGGTCTCTGCAGAGGCCAGCTAACCCTTAACAGCCCATGGTGTGGATAGCAGCAGACCTGGTGCTGTGGCCCAGCCTGGATGGGTGCTTTGTTGAGTGTGTGTCTCCTTTACCAATCTCTCTACCCTGTGCAGTTCACAGAATGAAGATATATTATGGATTATTAATGGTATTGCTGCTATTAAGAATAAATAAGGGTTATAGAGAGAGCATCATGCCAGAATCCTGGCCTTATTTGAATGGAGGAAGAAAAGCATGGGAGTGGTCTCACTGAAGGAAAGATCTGTCAATAGCACAGAGAGCTAAAGGTTTGCAAAAGCTGGGCTAGACCATACTTCTCTGTGCTCTGCAGTGCCCTGAACCAGAGGTGCAACTCACACCACTGATCCAAACTCACTTACTCCTCTTCAGTAAGCTGCAGAGCACAATCATTTCTCATTCCCAGATGTTGCAGAGTTCAGATGTCCCAGTCAGTAGCCAACATGTAACCACTTGGGAGGAACCAACCAAGAGGAACCACTTCCCACTCTCAGCCCATGCGCCCGTGTTTTTTTTCTCACTCTTTCTGTACTCAAGGAAGAAAAGATAGTCCACATCAGCACTGATGCCTCCAGTGTGCTTCCTCCCTGTGTTATCCTTGCAACTGTTGGTGGGCTCAAGAGACACAGGGCCAAAACTCCCAGAGACAGATTTTTTGTGACAGGAGAAGGTGTTGCCCATTATTTACTCCACATTGCTTCCCATGGAGAAAAGTTAGGCAGCCTGCATTGACCCCCCTGACAACTCCCTGCTTTCATTAGGATCTCACTGACGTGGCTTGGGCCAGCTCTTCCTGGTGTGCATGTTTTAAGCAAGGGACCTCAATCCATATCAAGGGACCAAAATGTGGCATCCAAGTGTGAAAACATTGGCTGCTGTCCCATTTACTGAAAGACGAATAATAGTACCAACTCACCTCTGGGAAGCATATGGAGCACTTCCGATTTATTATTTGTTTTATTTATTTTGTCACATTTATCAGCCATTCAACTCTCTGGGCACACAGCCCATACATTAAAACCCAGAGTATAATATAAAGATCTTCTCTATTGTGAGCACATCCTTTCTGAAAAACCAGGCATGGCCAGGAGGGAAGGATGAAGGATGCATTACCCATGCAAAAGATGACAACAATATATTTTTCTCCAATTCTGTTATTGATGGAACCATTCTGAAAATTTTGGTGACATCAAAATAATAGGATGAGGGCAATAAAAAGCAAGGGGGTGGAAAGCCATGCTGGAGGTTGGGCATTTAGACAGCCTCTAGTCAGCCAGTCTCATGCTCAGGAAGTCCCTAAAATGCTCTTTCCATTATTATTTCTCTAATGACCTCATTAGACACGTGAAATTCTGAGAAACCTTAAATGTGTTGTAGAGATCCACAATGGCAAATCTGCCCAGCTTTTCTGAGAAACAGCAAGCTGCAATGATGAATGCTTTAACATTGCAGCATCTCGATGTGTAATTTATTTGCTGGAAATTAATTGCATGTGCTGGTTTCATTTTTCTGTAGTGAATAATCAGTTTTGCTCCCTTTTTAATTAGGTAGCAACATAGATTCATCACATCTTATTCTAAGAAAGACCATTTCAAATCATTGTCCAGGGCCTAGCACAACTTTTGGGTGGCATTAGATTCTCTGTCAGCTCTAACTCCTGAGTCACTACCGACGAAGACCCCATGCACCCACCAGCTAGAGAACCCAACCTGGGTTTTGGTGGATGTTATACACCTGTCACGTGGGAGCTTGAAGAAACTCTACAGAGAAACCAAATTAAGGATCCTGAAATTTCAACAGTGTTGACGCGATGTCAGGCCCAAGCCCTACTCTGTTTCATCAAAAAGTGTGTCCCATCTGGCGGATACTCTCTGACCCTTGAGCTGAGACACTGCACTGACATTAGCAGAACTTCATAGACTAGAAGCTTCCACATCATCTGTGCCATTAATGGGTTTGGTCCACATCAAACCAGCACCTTTGCCAACTGGAACAGCCAGAGCAGCAGGACAAAGCCTCAGTGGAGAGTTCATTTTGCCCCCTGTATTTGGCGGCTGAATGGGGCTGTCTGGCTTGCAGAGCAGGACAAGGTGGGGAAAGCCACCTCTGCTGACATTTGCTGGGGAACGCTAATGGACTGCAGTAGCTGCTACTTAAAATTTTCAAATAGGCTGAAGAGAGTAAGAAACTATGAGCTTTGGCTGCTATTGGTTACCCTCAGCAATAATTTCTATCTTAATTAATTCTAATTAAGCGATAGTGTTCAGTCATATTTACCCTTTATTGGGCTACAAGGAACCCATATTTTTACTGAAATATGCGCTACTGAAACAAAACAAATCTATCAGCGAACGAACGCTGCTGGGGTGAAATGAAAAATATTGATTATCATCGCTATTAAACCATGAAATCCTCTGCAACTAATTAATCTGCCAGGGAAAAACTTTTGTTAGCGGGATTTCTGCTTCCTCCCAGCAACCTGACAAGCAGGAATCACCAAACACTCGATGGCTGCCACCTGCCCCTGAAAGTTTCCCCGTTCCGTAGCTCCCTGCAGCAGGCGGTGGGGAGGTGAAAAGCAGCCCGAAAGCATGCCGGAGCGCTGAGCTTCGGCGCTCATCAGTTCTGCCCTGCCTCTCTGCCTTCCGGCTCCTCCGCGCCGCCGTGCCCGCCTCCCTCCACGCCCGCCCTTTCCGCAGGGCTCGCTGCGGGGTCCCGGGCGTGCCCGGCCTCGGGGGCGCGCAGCGCGGTGCCGCCGTGCCCGCGCCTCTCCCCGCGCCCGCGCTCGGCGGAGCTGTCCGCGTCTCGTGGTGCTGAAGCCGCAGCGGCCGCCCAGCCCCTTCCTCCGCCCCCCTCCCTTCTTCCCCGGCGTGGGCTCTTGCAGGCAGCCGGCAGCCTGGGGCATCAAAGGTTGGGGAGGGCCCCATTCCTCCCTTTGATTCTCCCCCCCACCCCACCCCGTCTTTTTGCTTCTTCTGCTTTTTTTTTTTTTTTTTTTTTTTTTTTTTAAAGCCGAGGGAGGGAGGAGAGCGCGGCCACGTTACACCCCTCCCTTCCTGCAAATCCCCGCTTGCACTGCAAACAATCTGCCTTCCCCATTGCATCCAAGGGAGATAGCAACAGCAACATCATCACTGCAAGCCGGATGGGAGCGCAGAGAGGAGGCTGCTGAGGGAGAACGGCACACACGCACGCACGCACCAGCTCAATGTTGCCAAAGCGGCAGGAGCCGCACGAAAAATAAGCCATGCTGCTCGGCGTGTCTGGCGCATTGTGCTCTATCAGAGCCTTTTAGGAGGAAGAAGAGAATTATCGACTCCGATTTTTTTTTCCTGCCAGCGAGAGTGCGACAGACTTGCGATGGTTGAATGTCAATGCCTATGAGAGAGAACAACAGTCAGAGGAGGAGGACAGAAGGGGAGGAAAATGAAGGTGGGGATGGTGGTGAAGAGAAAGAAGCACCCTCATCCAATGCATCAAAAGGAGGTCCCTGCAATTGCTGAGAGAGCCCTAGCCGCCTCACCATCCACAATGGTCTGTACAAGCTGCCAATGCGTTTGATGACGTTCCTGTTTTGTGAAAGGAGGAAAGGAAACGTGACCATGTAAGATCCACGTTTCTCCGGTCAATTACATGCGAAGAATAGGTCTCATTTCGACGGTTTTTTGGTTCAGGATGGTAACAGCCTAGGGAATAATACAGCCGCCTTCCCTCACCAGTTCTGCTCTGATTTTTTTTTTTTTTTTTTTTTTTGTGTGATCCAAACAGCTGCTGGAATAGAGAAGGTCAGAATATATAAATACATATAACATATATAATATATATATTATATATATTATATATATAAATATATTTATCTCAGTACATCTGGGATTAAGCTCACTGAATGCTAATTATTTCTTTCAGGACTTTTAATATTTACAGTGAAATCTTTTAAAGGCAACAGTACATTCTGACGCCACCTGGGAGTACAGTGTTGGAGACGTAGGGTGTTTTCCCATAAACAATGTGAAGGTCTTTTTGTTAAAGAGGCAATTTTGATAATAACAGCAGCTACCCATTTTGCATTTTGATAGCCAGACCGGCTGCTATTTTGTTCGGGTACACATCAGGTCTCGAGCGACTGAGTTTTATTTTTTAATTGAAAAAAAAAAAAAAAAAAGAAGAAGAAGAAAAAAAGGAAAATTACTTGAGATGCCAAATACTGTCGAGAGAACCATATTCTCCCTCTTCCCCACACCCACCGGAGACGCGGACCCTTCTTTTTTACAGGCTTAGAGTTCCCGGAGCCGAGCTGGGCTCCCTCCGGAGCGCCGCACAGCGCCGTGCCCGCGCCCCCGGACCCCGCGGCGTGGGAGATTTCTTCCCTCCTCCCGCTGATTTGCAAACAAACTTGTGGAATCCGCCCCGTCCGAGGGGGAGGGGGATAAAAATCCCCCCGAGGAGCAGAGTGGGTTTGTTGTTTTTTTATATTGCAAGATTTCAGCGGGCTGCCGGGGATCTCCCCCCTCTCGCCCTCTTTTGTCGTTTCCCGGCCGGCGAGCGCAGCCCCCCCGCAGCACTGAGGCCTCAGCAGAGCCCCCCGGCCGCGGGGCGCCCGGCTCCTGCCCTTTCTTTCCCACCCCATCCCCGCCTGTCAAGGAAAGGCACATGTTAATACCACCCGGCGCGGTCATTTTCTGCTACTGCTGCTGCGGGCTCCTCCGTCCGAGACAGATGTTGCGAAACCAAGGCCTCCTCAAGTGCCGCTGCCGCATGCTCTTCAATGACCTGAAGGTCTTCCTGCTGCGGAGACCCCCCGCGCCGCCGCCGCCCTCGCCGCCGCCGCCGCTCCCCATGCCCGGCGGCGCAGAGGCGGGGGCCGGCGGCGCCGCTCCGCTCGGGGGGCGCGGGCCCGGCTGGCGGGCGGCGGCGGCGGGCGGCGGAGCGGGCAGCCCGGGAGCCGAGGAGTGGGGCAGCCCCGCCGGGGAGCCGCCCGCCTCCCTGCCCAGCAGCACCTCCTCGGATGACTTCGGCAAGGGCAAGGCCGAGGATCGCTACTCGCTGGGAAGCAGCGTCGATAGCGGCATCCGCACCCCGCTCTGCAGGATCTGCTTCCAGGGTCCCGAGCAGGTGAGGCAGCGCACGGCGGTGGGTGGTGGGGTTGGACATTGGCTCGTCCGGAGGGAAAGGAGGTGTGGATGCTCTCCCCTAACCAGAACTGCCCCCAGGGGGAAGCGGAGATGGGGATGCTCGCCCCTAACTAGAATGGCCCCAGCCCAGTTGGCTCTAGAGGTGAGGATGCTCTCCTCTAACCAGAATGGCCCCAGCCCAGGTGCTGGGCAGGTGTTGAGTCCAGATGTTGCTCAGCTCAACCGCAGCTGTGGTTCTGCATGGAAATGTTGGGGCCGTGCCCCTCTGCAGCCCAGGAGCTTTGCCTCCAGGTGCCCATCCCCAGGCTGACAGCCACACAGGTGTGGCACAGCAGGGACTCACAGTCACAGTGCATCTCAGCATAGAGGTCTCCATCCCTGAGTGGGTACTCAGTTGTGATGATGCCAAAAAGAATGCGAAGGATGGGGACCCGGTTGTGATGATCGCAGAAGGATGTGCTTAATGTGCTGCTGGCTTTTAAGAATACAACTCGGGTCTGTATGAACACGTGCTAGGAGGCAACCCCACCTCATCAGCTGTGCCCACAGTGAGAGCTCTGCAGCCTTACCAGAGCTCCCATGCTCCCATTGCACTTGCTAGAGGAAAAAAAACTGCTGGTTCCAATTGTACCTGCTGAAGCTGCAGCCTTGAAATGCTCTGTGGTACAGACTGAGGTTGGGCCAATGAAACTTCCTTCCATCAAGTGGGAGAATGAAACAAATGCAACCCCGCTATAACATAAGGTGCCACCCTTGGGGCATTATTCTCCCTATTTAATGGCAATTACAAGCAATTCACGTGTTTTCAGGCTGGTAACTTCCATACAATAACGTGCACAGCAACATCTGCACTTAATGAGACACAACTGCAGGCAGCGGGGAAGGATGCAGATCTCCGCTTGTGTGATCAAGCCCATTTACGCAGATAACCTTTATTCTCTAGGGTAGCTCTGTGACAATAAGGGATCCTTGCACAAGCATGAGTCAAGGTTCAACTTAGCTGATATCCATTGCTATTACAGGCACAGATTGTGACACACAGAGCATACATTAAAATCCTGAGCAAACCAGGTTTTGCTCCATGTCTTCTTTCCCCTTCATGGACCCATGTGCTCTGCCATGGAAAGCCAGTGCTCACCCGAGAGTGGTCACACTCAGGCACACATCCTGCCAGTCCCAGGGCGTGATGCACGGTGCTGGACAGAGACCGTGCCTACCACTGTGTCGGTGGTGGTGGGTCACAGAGGGGCCAATGGGCTTGCATTCATCTTCAGGAGAAGCAGGGCCTGCCACCAACTCATCTGAATGCCCCCAGGTCCTCCACATCAGACCTAGGTGCTCAGTGGACTGTAGCCTTCTCTAGCGCTTCTGCAGCTGATTGACAGCCGTGAGACTCAGTTTTCACCATAGGATTTTAGGTGAAGGTTGGGGAAATCATTCTTTTTTGGAGATGCTTTATGTCTTCCCCACTTGACTGTCTCCTCCTTGTCTCTTCTAAAAGTTGGAAGCCGTGCAGCTCCTTGCCTGGGAATTTGCATTATTCCACGTTTCTAGTACTCTTCTCTGGCTTACAGCTCTGCCTGTGTACACGAGGCATAGTGCCCGCAAGATCGGCATGCCTGTGTGAGCAAATAGAGCTTAAGCAGAATTAAAACAGAGGTAACCGGCTTCCTTGGCAAACATCAATGCTGGAAAATAATTGGATGCTAATTTTCATGCTTAAAGCCTGTGTAGGTTGCATTGTAAAAGTGGGACTGTTTGCTGACCATCTGCCAGCTTACCTGAGTGAGAAGCTGAGCAGATGTGACTGGCATTTAATAGTTTCTCTTTTTCTCTTCTCACAGTTTCTGACCAGTATAATAAGACACTTACAGCTGGATTCTGCCAGTCTCCCTTCAGTAGTACCTTATTCTGCAAATAATTTCTTCTTCACCAGCATGTCTTGAAAGCCGTAGCCCAGCTAAGCCTTAGCAGCAGTTGGTGAGCACAAGTCAATATATAGGCCCAAGTCAGGAGTTATAAGGCATGAGTCCAGAGTGACTGAGAACTGAATCAATGCACTGATGCCATGACCTGCAGTTTGGTTTGTTTGGCCCTTACACCCATAAAACTGCAACAGTGCTAAATCACAGAATCTTAGAATCACAGAATGGTTTAGGTTGGAGGGGACCTTAAAGATGATCTAGTACCAACCCCTGCCATGGGCAGGGTTGCCAACCACTAAATAGGCTGCCTGAATTCTACATTCTTACTCACTGAGGTGATTGTCACTGATTTAGCATTTATTTCCCATTTGTTTTCCAGCTGAACAGCTGAGCAAAGACTTCTACAGACCCTTGCAGCTATAGATGCCATAAATGCACATTATTCCACACCACCCTTGCCAAGATCATCATGAAAATGTATCCAATTGGAAAGAAACTGCAATTGCAAGTTCTTTACTGTGCAGATTAATAACAATGGCAGAAATAAATTGTGTTTTATTTACCTGTCAAAAACATCTGAAGCTGCTGCAGCTGTGGGCAAATTTGCAGGGCTGCATCATAGTACCAAGAACAAAAACCTTCATTATAAATTGACTGTTAGGCGCTCTAAGCTTATTTACCCAGATAAAATGACACTGAGTCTCCGAAAGATGTTTTAATCCTGTTTTGATTTTTTTATATGTATACAACAGCCAAAAAGGTTTCTTACTAATCTGGCTTCGCAAGTGAGTTTTATTTAATGTCTAATGCAAAGCAAAATCTGTAGGGATTTTCACTTTAAATTTATGATTGCCCACTAAGCATAATACTGCGGGCTACTGAATTGCTTCTATCTTAAGCTCCTCATGTTTGTTTGTGGCTCTTATGAGTAAACTGATTCTTTCATTTAGAAATGTGCTGAGCACTGTAGGAAGGAGTAAAGCTCATTATTGTAGAACTGCTACAGTCCTTGCATGTTACTTGGGGAAAAACAGTAATGCAGACAAGAATGAGGGGACTTGGTGCCTGGGTGAGCATAGCACCTCCCACTTTGAGGACATGGAGAGAGCCCTGCTTGGGTCTGGCGTTTGAAAGAGTCAACTGCTTGTACTGAAAATGGGCTTAATGTCATGAAAGCCAGTGGGCTGGACTCTGTACTTGGTGGTGGCGTTACCTTTCAGGGACTTGGCATTTTCAAAGGTTTCACCGAATAAACGTCCTACATCATTGTGTCAGCTAGTTCTGAAACCGCAGATTGAAAGGCAAAGCTTGAAGGAGAAAGTGAGAAAGATGCTGGAGTATTTTCTTCTGTTTTAGTTAATGCTCCATGTTTGCAGAATTTTGTCTGCTTTTCTGGATCTTTGACAATGTTCTGCAAGAGAAGGAAACTAAGACGAGCTCTGCTTTCACATATGTTTCATAGTGCTTGGTATGGATCCAAGTTGAAAGCAAGTCATGGAGAGTAGCATGAAAATACATGGATGAGAAGTCCTTCTGCATCCACAGATAAAGTGTTTGCTCATGTCACAAGGAGTTAGCAGTACAGCAGCATTTCGGATTTCTGAGCTGGTGCGCGCTGTGCTGAAAATAAATAGAAAAGCATTCTTAGATGAAACTGAGATCATTTGGAAATCAGTGTCTCAAGGATTGCTTGTGAGATTCTCAGTCAGAGTGTGCATACATCTGCATTCCTACCTGTCATTTTCTGTCTGCGTTTCTTTATTTCTCTGTTCTGAGGAAGAGTACTGTAAAGGTGGAGATTTGAATAGTCAGTGTGGATAGGACAGGTTGGCTAAGGAGGATCAGAGGGAAGAGACTGTGACTCTCTTGCTAGCAGGCTGCTAGTTTGGACGTAGCTCAACACTCAGTGGAAATGCTTGGAAATAGACGATTACTCCCACCAAAGTCCCTTCTAGACTATAAGAAGACCAGCTCATTAACATGGAGACCTTTAAGGAAATTGGAAGGGAAGACAACTTACAATGGATAGTAGGACACGCATTTCTATGTGATATGTCCTTGGGCTGTGGAGTTCCTTGCTGCTGGACATAACAAGCCAAAGGCTTAACTACATTTAATAATGGTCGTAAAGCCATGTGGATACCAAATCATGTCTACAGTCATCAGAATTAAAGATAATGCATCTGAAAGTACAATACATTCTTTAGGTCTGATATCAATCTTGAGATCAGGAAAACTGAAGAGGAGCAGACTACAGGGCTGGTCTATAGCCCCAGGGCTCACTGCTCCTTGCACACAGACAGTGAGATCTGCCTCTCCAATGCATGTCTGGATTTCTTGTGGCTGTAATGTAATGTAATGCAGGCACCTGCCGTGGTCAGGACCTGTCTAGAGCTAAGATGGCCCTAAATGTGTAGAGACTCCTTTCCCTTGTACCAGGGCTGCTCCACCTGGCAATTTGTCTCATTCTCGCTCCTCAGTTTGGATGAACATACCATTCTTGATGGTCCCATGTAGTAGCAATGCATGCTGAGTACCACTGAATGGCTGGTCCTTAGCATGTGCCACCAGAAATAACAGGCGAAAATCTCAAACTTTTGCTCCTGTTACCCAAATGATACCCAAAAGCTATCATTAGCTGCTTGGTACCACTCTGCAGACTGGTCTCTCAGTAGCATGGAGAAGTGTAGGAAATCACTAGGATGCTGGATTTCTGATTTACAATGTTGTAAGACAAAGCAGAATCAGGCATCTCCTTCCTAGAGTAAGACAAAAAGAGGTAGCTTGTGGCTGAATTAGGGGCACAAGTGTGATAAGAAGCAACTACACAGGTAGCATTACAAGCAAGTGGAAAGGCAGGGAAGTTCGGGAAAGGAGATGCAGGTGTTTGGTGAGATCTGTCTAAACTGGCTAGAACATCAGCACACTGTTTTCGAACATGTTGAATCACATAATGACAGTGCAGGCGTCCCATCCAAGTACTTTTCCTAGGTGTGTTTCCACATGATTCATTTATGTGGTGTTGGAAGGAGAATTATTCATTGGAAAACAGCCAGTCCTGCTAAATCTGAAGTCTAAGAGATGCTGGGTTGCAGCTTATCAGATTTCAATCTGTGTACTGCAATTTATAACAGAAAGGAAAGGAAGAAGCTTCCTGTGACGTTCAATCCACCTCTCTGCTTTCCTTTCTTTGACTTTCAACACTTCTATAGATAGTCTTTCTGTTTCACCTGTCCCTCGATGAAGTCTGTACTGGGCAGGCAGAACTTTTTTGGCTTCAGCAAAGGCTTTGCTTGAGCTATCAACTGAACGGAACCCAGGATGTCATCTATTTTAGATTTAGACTCTGTTGCCACAGAGTTGATTGGCAAAGCTCCCATTAACTTCAACAGCAAAAGGGTAGGCATCCAGTACCAGGGACTTGACCCTTGTATTTCAGTAATGTTGTGCACGCAGCGGGGTTTCTATAAATAATAGTGAAGGCCACTAATCCCATTGACTTTTAATTGCTCCAGGAGACAGGGTGTTCACCTTTTGTGCCTGCTGAAACTCTGATGCCTGACCCACTTACTTCAGTGCCACCAGCTCGCCTGAGGAGCAGTTTTTCTTTTCTTTCACTTTCCCCCATATAAAAGGCTTCCTGAAGGAACTTGTCTGTGTTTGTGTCACTGTTTCTTAAATATACATTTCAAGCAATGATTAACAGTGGCTGATGTCAGTTAGTGACAGAACAAGCAAGGCAAAAGCATGTAGCTCCATTATTTGCATCTGTAGAGTCACTGTTATTCCCACAAAGGCAACACTTGCTCCTGGAAGGGCTCTGTTTGTACAAAACTGAACTGCATTCAGGTTGTCTTTCAAGCAAATATTCATTCACAGCAAGGGGCTCCTCCATAGCAGCCTTTTTCCTACACTGGTGTTTTTCCATTCAAGGATAGTCCAAAGGTCAGAAGTATGGTTGTGCCAGAATCTGCGTGATTGATAGCATCTGTGATGCTGCATTTCCTATTTGTCCACTGCACATGTGGCTCTAAGTCAATGAAAGGTGATTGCCTGTGCAAGGCTTCCAGCGTCATCTACATTCCCTGGGTCAGGCCTTGGTCCAAGCTTCTAGATGAAAGGTGTCCTTGAATCACTTCCCAAGGAGCTGCAAGTGCTCAGCAGCCCTTCAGATCATACCTGCAGAGATCCATTGCCAAGGGGGAGGAATAGACTGGTTGGGGATTGCAGGGAAGGGTGATGGTAGATAACCAGTTCTAAACTACCCAAAAAAGGGTGATGGTCACTATCCAGAAAGAAAGAGTTACTTACCCATTCCAGGATCAGGGATCACCAAATACTCCAAAAGGAGGGATCTCCAGGTAGAGAACCTTCCCCTGTGGCAGCCAGCCTTTAAATGAGGCTTCCGGTTGCACAGGTGACTTGCTTTCACCTTTGCTCCCAGGGCTGTCTGTGTCCTTTTACCGGGTGCTCAATCATTGGTTCAGGCTGTGACTTAGCAATTCCCATACAAGGATCATGTTATTTTAATATGCGGGGCTCATGCTTTTAGGGTGAATTTTTATGCAAGAGACAGCAGCAGAATTACTAGCCCCACACCGAAAATCCTCCCTTTGCCTGGGAGAGAGTAAGGACACAACAGTCTCCGGCTAAAGAGGCATTTCAATCTCCCCAGCCAGTTACACCTTAGCTCCCAGGAGAATATCAGATGTGGAGAGGGCTGATTTAATGATGTGGACTGGATTAAAATAATCTGAACTGAAAAATGGGTTGTGTTTTCCTCGCTCCTAGGCCTGGAGTAAAATAAAAAGATAGACTATAATCAGGATTGGTCCTTAACTGTGGCCACTCGGTCCCTGTTATTAGCGGATTACTGAAGTAATAAAGCCATGTGAAGGTGTTAGCTGTCAGATTGTATGCTCATCAGCTCTCCTCTACATCCATTGGCTGATTTCAGTCAGATTTGGCAGGGATTGGAGATCTTAAAGGCATTGAATTCCTTCAAGTTTCATGAAAACTAGCTGGATGAAGAAGATGAAAACTATGAATGTCCTATTGTGGGAATTAACTATTAACTATATTATATATTTTATATGAAGCCCAAGACAACTGCTCTTCACTCAGTGTGGCCCAGGCAAGCCAAAAGGTTGGACACCCATAAAGTCCATGGAGGACAGAGCTTCAACAGGAAGATTTAACAGGAACATGTACTCTGTTAGGCTAGAAAAAAAACACATAAAACAACATGATATGGTCCCCATGGAAAAGCAGGCTCAAATAATACAGAATAGCTTGTTAACTTTTTATCTTTCTCCTTTTCTTTTGTTAATCAGGGTTACTTGCCTAAAATTAATTGCTTGATGTTGAAAACTTACTTACCTTCCCCCGTCCTTTAACAGCTGACCTTTATCCTTTTCTGCTTCATCAGTGGTTACAGTAGAACAGATTAGGTTGTTGGCGGTGAAAAGTGATGGGTGTTGCCTTCTCTTCAGTGAGGAAAAGAAGAGTAAGACCTGGAAGCTTCTGTAGGTAATAAATCTGCTGTTGCCATGCCCCCCTATGAAAAGTGATAAAGCAGGTCTCCAATGACAAGGTCCAGAAGCTGAAGTTCTCACACACCATTTCTTCTGTCATAGGTTTAAACTCTTTGGTGGTTTTCTTTCAACTCCTTCTCTTCTTCTTTGTCAAAGTCAACAAATACATCAAACTTTGGTCCTATCCATCCCATGGAGCCCTACTCTGCATAGGTTTTCCTATGGTCCATGTTATCATCTTCTCTGGGCACCTTCTGTTTGTAGCTCAAACACTGGTGATGCTCAGAAGGTCATCACCCACAACAGTCACATCAGTTTAACCTGCTTCCCTGAGTGCAAGTGAAGGAAAGGATGGTACAGAGTAGAAGAGTGATAACACAAAATGTTTCACATGTTGTTTTCTTCTTCCCTGTGGAAGCCAAGGACTGACAAGGATTGATTGGTTGATGTTGTGTTTACATTTATCACCTAAGCAAAATACATGTGATTTGGAAACATCTTTAAGTAAGTTTGTAGTGCATTGAGTATTTGGGGGTGTCTGCCATCATCTGATGTAGGCATGCTGTAGCTACAGCCTCTGTGAAGCCTTTTCCTGTGGCTACCATCATAACCTCTGCTGCTGTGGGGATTTACCTTCTGTTACTTAAACCATGCACTGATATGCACTGATCCTGTCCAAGCAGTAGGCAGTGCACAGGTCTCAAGAGATCAATTAGTCCACCCATCCAAAAATCTAACACAGCCTGATCTAACCAGTTCTTGAGGGTGAGTGTGGTTGAAGACTCCACTTGTCCCTAGACACCCTGTTATAGGACTTCATGATCCTTCTTCCCTCTTGTTAGCAAGTTTTATGTAATGTCTGACCTGAATCTTTCCTGCTGCAGCCCAGTTCTTCTTGCCCTGCCCATTAGGAGGACAGCAAATTATTTTTGCCTTTTTCTTCTTTTTTTTTTCCAAGTAGCAAGTAATTGAGAGCCTTTTCCAGTAGTTGGATGTAAATATAGCAAAAATTGATCCTCTGAGGACTTTACAAGTTGAAGTGACACCTGAAGTCGTGACACTCCTTGTTATTTTGTAGTCCAAACAATCCTGAATTTACCTTTGCTCTAATGACATAATTTCTAGAACTCTAATCATCCTTTAGTGTTCTCCTCTGGATTTTCACCAGATGGTCCATATTCTGCTTTAAAAGCACTGTCTAAAGTAGAAACAGTTATCCAGTTGAGTCTTTGTTAATGCCGAGCAGTGCAGAAAGATTTTGAGAACTCTTCAGGAGATAATAGATACCAGCCATTTCAGAGTGATACTCTTTTTTCATTCTTTTATTTATTTATTTTCAGAGCAGCAAAAGGTTATTAATTTTATTCAACTCATGGTCCCGTATAATCTCCACGTCCTTCAGAACTGCTCTCTAGTTAGTGCTCCTTCATCCTAGATGTGTGCAGCTGAAATTACTGCCTTGGTGGAGAAGCTGTACTTGGCCCTATTTTGTTGTATCTTTCTTTTTTACCAGTCTTCCCCTTTCAGATAAGCCTGCAGATGTAGTAAGTATTCCCTCTGTTGAATCTTTCATGCTGTTAATGTAAGTTCTTCTGCTTTGATTCTTTGAGAGAGCTGAGAGAAAAGCACTGGAAGAGCAGCTTTAAGGCTGTCTCAGATGAGACTTAGGGCTGGGACTGTCCCTTCTCACATATAGCCACGTACAAGATAGGAGAAGAGATCCCCATCATTTCATTGCAGGTGTCTGCACTCTGCCCCCAACTAAAGATACTCTCAGCAAGGCTGAATGTGACCTTTCCTGACAGATCCAGGCCTCCAGCCAGTCCTGCCTGAAACGTTGCCCTAGCCTCCCCTTTTTCTCCTGCTTCTCTGATCACTCTGACATTGATGTGGTGGCTCACATTTCCTCCACAATCCCCCCTAATGGGGTCCCACAAACCTCCTTTCTCTTTGTCCTTCCCATCTTTCTCCAGGTTGGATACTTCCTCTATTATGACTCTTAAGGCTAGCTCTTTGTTTCAGTCCAATCTCAGATCTCCTTGTATTTCTCAGACTTACCGAATGCTCTAGCATCAGTAAAAGTAGCTCAGATTTCTTGTATGCAGCATTTTCCTCCATGTTCATCTTCTTTCTGCCTTTCTCTTGTGCAAACACTGTCACTCAGGGCATTAACCCTACCCTTAGCTTGAGCTTCTTTCCTCCCATTTTCCAGCTATGTATTGAGGTCATGCCCAGA
Source organism: Numida meleagris (assembly GCF_002078875.1). Classification (NCBI taxonomy): domain Eukaryota; kingdom Metazoa; phylum Chordata; class Aves; order Galliformes; family Numididae; genus Numida; species Numida meleagris. The sequence goes on from NC_034413.1 coordinate 57,645,064, forward strand.
TCGTTTGTTGCTTTCTTTCAAGTCACACAAACACTTGCTCAGATCCTTGTCTCTTGCTTTCGTTTCTGTGATCTTTTTTTCTCCAACCTTCCTGGCACAGACATTGCCTTACTTCAGCTGAGTCAAAATGAAAATGTGAAGAACGTTTGCTTTGATGGACACTTTGATTTAAGAACAGGCTCCCCTGAGAACTTCCATGTGCATCTCCCCTCCCATCAGCATTCCCTGTCATTACCCAGGTGGATCCTGTCCAGTTTTTACTCCAATTCCCAGTCTTTGGTAGAGCTAAGAAAGCCTATTGGATGGATCTGAAGAAGACACAATATACAGCATTGGCATGCAGGGAGCCGGCTGACCCTTCACCCACATCACATCAGCATCTACCCTGGTAATTTCATGTAGGCGATGAACTAAAGCTCAGAGGATTATTTGCATTTTCCGTAAGTACAGGGCCATGAGCTAAACCCACCCCTCCAAAGACCCCAGCACTTCTAGTTGTATCAGATCCTCCCAGTCTGTCTGGTATCTTGCATGACCTTGCCCAGTCTGGGAAATGAAGCACTTTCCCTCTCCTTTTCTCCTTGTTAAGTGCACTAGGACTTGTCAGGATTAAAGGTACTGGGAAAGTACAAGCTGATTATTATCCCATTCCAAGTGATATTAAAAGAACATTAAGACGGATCAGATGAGCATTCAAGAAAAGTAGGTAATAATAAAGTATTATATCAGCAGAGAAATAGCAGTTAAGTAATTAAAGAGAGGCTTTGCACAAGAGGAAGAAGTAAAGTTATAGGTGCTCCTGGCCTCTAGACCATTCTTTATTTTAATATGGTGGTAACCTTTAGAGGATGTCAGTATGTCAAGCACAGCACCAAGAAGTAAAGCAGAGGCTTTTCCTGCCCCAGAGAGTTCACATTTTAGGACATAAAAAAAACAATATTTCCTTAACATTGAAAAGAGGTGAATTCTGACAAGATTTAGGGCTTGAGGGAGGTTATTGGGCTAGTGTAGTCTGAACCTTTTTATAATAGCAGTGAAATAAGTTCACTCAATGAAATTCCTGCTTGAAGGTTAACAGCTGTGCAAGGACTGGAAAAGAAATACCCCATCTTGATTTTAAATCTTCGACAATGGGAAATTGTTGCAGTGCCCAAGGAAAAAGTCTGGGGAAAGAAAGAACTGAAATTGTCTTTGCGTATGAACTTCTGTCTTTTCTGTCACAGAAAGGACCATGTACTTTGTGTATCTTTAGAAATGAGCTTCTGTAACCCTTGGGCTGCCTGGCAAGGAAGATTTCCCTCAAGGAAAAGGTTCTATATTTGAAAACAGGTTTATTCCTCATCAGATTAAAAGCAAGAAACTTTCAGACTGGGTGAACATGCATGAGATTCAGCAAGTTAGAAAAAAACAGTTCATAGCCTCCTCTGACATATGAGAGCAGAAGTGTTGTCACCTACATTTAACCCACATTTGGAAAATATTCTTCATAGACAGGATGGCTACATCATTTCTAAGAAAAACATTTCTGCAGCCCCCATAGCCTGCAGGGAGGACTCCTACATAAAACTGAGCATACTAAACTGCCATGACCTGACCCAGCTGCCATCAGCATTCTCTTTGCCAGTTCTCATGGGTTTATTTCTTGCCCTTCTTGCAGATGTGAAAATCTGCAGGAGAGCCCTTGGCCTTCCCATCCTGCAGCTATTCATGAGATTTCCTTTCCCAACTTTTTCTTGATGTTGCTTCATCTCTTTGGAGGTGTGCTCAGGCATGTGATGCAAATATAAGGGGAAGGCAGCAATTCTGAGTGTTTAGATCAGATTAGATATTAGGAGAAATTTGTTCTGCAAAGGAGTGATGAGGCACTGGCACAGGCTGCCCAGGGAGGTGGTGGAGTCACCGTCCCTGGAGGTGTTCAAGAACCATGGAGATGTGGCACTGAAGGACACGGTTAGTGGGTGCGGTGGGGATGGGTTGATGGTTGGACTAGATGATCTTAGAGGTCTTTTCCAACCTTGATGATTCTATGATTTGATGACCTCAGCTCAAACAAAATCACATGACCATAGAATGATTTAGGAAGCCGGGACCTCTGGAGGTCATCTCTATTGCCCTGCTCAAGTAGGTTTGACTGATTGAGGCTGGGCAGGGCCTTGTCAAGCTGAGAGCTGCATCTCTCCAAGGATGGTTATTCTACTTACTTCTCTGGTCCAGCATTGGGCACTTGGTCCAATATTTGAATGCCCTCCTGGTGAAAATGCTTTTTTTCGGACTCCCAATCTGAATTTCTTCTGTTCCAAATTGTGTCTGTTGTCTTGTCTTATAACCAGCTACCTTCGAGAAGAGTCTAGCTCTGTCTTCGCTCTGCCTATCCACGAGATGGCTGAAGACAGCAGTAAGATCTCCCCTTAGCCTTTACAGTGATTTTAGCAGGGGGTGTACAAAAGATAGGATTAAATGTCTGCTTTAGCTCCCTGGGGTGGATTTGGACAGTGGTTGAGATTTTTGTAATGGTAGTCAGATAAATATCAAGGGAAAGTAGCTGCCCAGCCACAGGTTGAAGAATGAGAACAAACATCGCTAATAATAGCAAAGGCTCAGATATTCCTGTTTGTCATAGCCAAGACATTTCTTGATCCAATAATCACTAAGCCTCCAAGAGGTGAAACTATTTTAAATCCGAGTCACAGAAAAACTGATTGTAGGAAAGCTTGATTGAGCAAGAACTATTTCTGTTTACATTAAACAGAAGAAAAAGCAAAAAGAGATTTGTAAGTAGGGTTTTCAACTTTGCAAATGTAGATTTTTTAAAATTAGGAATCTTTAAAAGTATGCAATATAGTATTATTATACCTTGACTAATGGCTACCAAAATAGCCATTAGTCTCTTTATAACAAAAGCATTCTGTTACTAGTGCTGGAAGCTCACTGTCATTCTACAGGCTATTTTTGCTTTCTGCTTTCACTTAATTTGGCTGGAAAGCTGGAAGGCTTCAAAGCCTGTCCCAAGATGTATTTTAATAAAAATGAAAATCTTCTCTCTTTCTAGCTTGCTTTTTTTTTTTGTGTAAATTCTATTTAGAAGTCCATGAGATGCACTGAATAACATGTAAACTTATTTGCCAAAGTCAGCCACCTTTGACAAAGAAAGGATACAGAATTCATAAGCTATTATGAGTTGCACAAAAACAGGTGACCAAGTGGTAACATTGGAAGGGTGCTAAGAAGACCACTCCTAGAAGGTGTCAAAGAAGCCAGCTTAGTAAGTTTGAATACCTACATTTTTTAGAAAATTGTGTATTTAGGAAAACCAAGGAATCACATAGTAGAAGTTTTGGAGTCTTCTCCACTGACCACAGTCCAGGATCTACTGTTTTTGTTAGCCTCTTCCAACATGGCAGTTGCACCCAGCCAAGGCATTTTCCCCTCAGCACAAGAATGGAGGAGGTTAATGGGAAGCCTTGGAAGCCTGAACCAGCATCTTTGGTAGTTGGCTGGTAGAGAAAACTGAATTGGAGAGCCAGGTGGGAGGGGCAATTGCAGACCAGTTAAATGAGCATGTACGGTGGGGATAGTATCAGAAATAATTCTGTGCTCCTTAAGGAGAGGAGGAACTTTGATAAGAGGTGGCCAAATTGCCTCTGTTACTGGAAAAGGGAGCTAAGCTGCTGGAACCCTTCAGAAATTATTACAGTCTTGGTAAACCAAGGGCAATGCAGTGGTGGCTGCAGCCTTATATATTTCCACAGAGTAATCTGAGAGGCTCCACGTCAGAGATTATTTGCAAATTTAAGACATACAAATGTGCATGTGGTGTATAACTGAGCTGCTGTGTGTGTGTTTAGGAGGATCAGAAACATACAAGGTGAATGTTGCAGTCTCCTTTGAAGCTGGCAGGAGGCTTACTACCATATCAGGTCTCTGTTTTCTGTTTGGGTTGGATCCAGTTATTTTTCCTTTTAATGGACGTGAGGAGGCCTCTGAGATTGGGTTTCTCTGGTGAAATCATCTGCAGGCAGATGATCTTGGGAGAAAAGAGGCTGGAAGATGTGTGCTCTGCTTCTCTGACCAGCACCAGGCTGTGTTCCTGCAGGTGATCTCACTACCCCCAGTAGAGCCCAGGGATATTCACCTTCCATAATCCTTGCTTCTTTGCATCACCCCCAGTTCTGCCCTTCCATTTGTGTAACTCCTTCTATGATATTTATTACATCCTCCCTCTGCAGGTGATGTCTCTAACACACCAAGGGAATGCAACACTCTGTCATCAGCCCTCTGCCCCTAAGCACTGTATTGTAGCAGCGCTGCCAGCCCTCCCAGGCTATAAGGGAGGCTTTCACCTTCTCTAACTGCGTCCTGAATGTTCCCAGCTTTTCAGCATGCTCTGAATTTCAGTCTGATTAGGCTATTTGTTCTGTTGTATTGTAGAGACAAGGAGTGGCACTTAGACGCAAGAGAACATGTTCTCTCAGTATGCAGGAAAATAAGAGAAAATGTGCTCAGCTGGAAATGAAACAGCCTGGAGTTCGAAACTCACTTCCACAGACAGCTGTTCTGCATTTTCATACCCTGAGCAGCCATCACTGCTGGCCAAGCTCACTACCCCAGAGTAAATGCCCCCATAGCACTTAACAATTTGTGCTGCAGATGCTGATGAGGCAATGAGTGGCTGCACAAACACATGGAGATTGGGAAAACCATCCAAATCTGCCATTCAGCCTGCCTTAACTTTGTCTGTTGCAAGCTCGCACCCCTTGTGTCTGTCCTATTGAATTCAGTTTGCAGAGGTGGGATGAAATCCAGGAGCCCACCTTGCCAACACTCTCTTGCTAGAGTTTGGAAACCCTGTGTGTCAGCATAGCCTTAGATGATGTGCTGGGCCCCTCAGTAATGGGTGGGTGGCAGCATGAATAGCACTTCCCAAGATTTATATCCTGCAGGGAAGGAAAGGAAGGGATCTTTGCCAGTTATATATCTACCCATAAATGCATATGGTGTAACTGCTAGGACCCAGCTGCACTCACATGACTGTCTTTAATCTGTTTCCTTTTAAATCGCTGTGTCTACATTGCCTTGAGCTGTTTTTTTTTTCCCTCCTGAAATGCACACACAGCATTCAAGGTAGGTATCTCCACTGCATTGCTCCAGTCCTGGACTATACACCTTCCAGGGTTTTCATGTGTTGTTCTGAGGGATGCTATAGGCCAGGGACGTGGGTTCCCACTGACACACCCTCCGACCCTTCTGCATTTCAAGGATGGGTGTGATTTCCAAGCAGCAGACAATCACCTTGCATCGTCGCAGCATGTGCTGAGCCCAGCGCTCATTATTAGGCAGGGATTTGCTGTGTAGAGATCTGTGGCAGTGCAGTGGAAGGCAGATGCCACGTGGCTGAGCCAAATTGGATAGAGAAGGAGCTTAAATGGTCACTTGTGGGTCATCTTTTCCTGTTGAGGGTGGATCAGGGCCATGGTGCACATCTGGGCTGTTGAGCAGAAGCAGCAGTTTCAGGCTGTTGCAAAGCATTTTCCTGGAGGTCTCACCACAGTGTTGGAGACACAATACACAATCCAAGAGACATTCCTCTGCAGAAAGCAGTCTTTTGGAAGGTGACTGCTCCTCGCTGTTCTCTGTATGTTTATACTCAGAGATCAGTACTTTGCTTTTTTGTCCCGGTAATGCATACATAGCATGTCCAGTGCAGCATGGTGATTTGCAGTTCACCACAACAGGCCTGAATCACACCAGCCCACAGACCAGAGCTGTGTATCTTTTGTTGTTGTTGTTGTTATTTCAGTCCCCATCCCAGTACTCTACGCTCATCCACTGAAAAGATCTTTCCATCTGGCTGGTCAGCCATCGAGTTCACCAGGTCACAAAAGCAGGCTGACCTGGACATACCTAAGTCATCATGATGTATGAGAAGTTAGGCTTGTTTTTACTATTGACAAAGGGAGCTTTAGATCTGAGGTCAGCCCTAGCAGTGGTAATTCCTACTTTATTTCCTTTAGGTCCACCTTCTCCATCTTGTCAAACCTTTTTTCAAACACTTGTACAGATGTATCTGTGCCTCCAGAGTTGTATGAGCTTGGAAAGCTAAATAGTTCTCTCACAAGTGCCTGGAGAAGGGCACCTCCACTTTCTGAGGAACCACGGTTTACCATTCTGCAGGAGAAAAAAAAGGTACAGCAAAGGATGGGAGAAGCTGAGCACCAAACACAGACTTCTGAGATAAGCAGTGTTAGCAAAGACCAGGTATTATGGTCAAGGTAGCAGCTTGGTTACTGGTTACCAAACAGGATCTCAACTGAGGTGCAGGAGACACATTTAGAGTAACTCATCCATGGGGGCAGCTTCACTAGAGGTTACTTTTCCAATTCAAGTGGATGAAGATAGAAGAGCAGCAACCCAAGGATCTCAGCTTCTCCTGAGCTTTGTAAACAAGACGTGATCTTGGGCACATCATTGATGTGGGATGCAGCCCTAGATTGCAGACACCTCAATGTGAGTGTCACAACGTAGGTGTTTGCATGTGGACTGGGTGTCTAGGCAGTGAAAAATCAAAAGCTTGATTCATGCCCACGCAGTGATTACTTAGTGGAAAACTTCTCGAGGTAGGTAATTGAATCGTGCCCCCAGTCAATACAGTCAGTGGAGCTGGAAAGCTAGACACCTACATTTGCTCAGCTGACTCACTCTTGGGGCTCCACTGTCAGCAGTGACTAGACCCTCCATTGATTGTATAGAAAGACAGATACCCACCGCGCATATAGCTACTACATCCAGATATAGTCTGTCTGCACCCAGATTCACCTATGGTGATAGGTACTGCCCTTTCATCCCACCACAAAGTAAGACTAGAAATCTTCGCTTCCTCCTAGGAAAGCTGTAAGGGATCATTCCTGAACTGTACAACGCTTCAAAGCTAGGTGCTCTATGAATGCTGAGTATTCATGCTATTATAAACACACCATAATTTGGAAATGCATGTAAGACATTGAAGAGTAGTAAACAGATGGGAGATCGTGCCAAGTAAGGCCATGCTGAAGTAGCGAGCAAAAATAAGTGTTAGAGACAGTCTGACATCTTCATAGAGAGACAGACGCAGCCAGGATTTGAAGTGTATAGCAATGAAATAGGGTCAAGGAGGTGAACTGCCTTTTCTTGGCCAAGTTATTCTCTTATGAGGCAGCCCCTTCTGCACTCCGACCAGAAAAGCCTCGCTGCTTACCTAGCTTGGAGTCTTCAAGATGGTCACAGCACAGTTCCAGTGGACAGGGCAGGAAAAATGATGGTGTTTATGATGAGCTGCTGTGTGGGAGAGAAGAGGTTTTAAACACATCCTTGAAGTCAGTGGGTTACACCAGCTCTGGGCTGGTTGAACTGACAGGTACTAATTACTAAGAGAAAAGTGACTCACTGAAAACCAATAATAATTGTCTCATATCTAATTAAAACAGATGATTTACAGTCAAATAGAAGACTACAGCCTAAGCATGAGGGACATACAGGATGTGATGGACAGCCTGTAGCCCCACATATCTCATACAAAAATAAAAGTTCAAAAGTTGGGCGAGTTGCGCTCTATATTAATTAGCTGCAGCCCAGAAAAGCTGTTCTGCAAACAAGGCAGAAACTGCACACAGCAAGACCTTCTCCCAGCAAAACACTGAAATTGCAGTTGGTGCTGCTAACAGCAAAACTTCTCTGGCATCTGAGGAGTCAATATATTCCCTGTTTCAGTATCATACCAAAACTGCTGTTCCATGGGGAAGGGAGAGCACCTGCATCTCATAAAGAAATGCTGAGAGGGGGACAGTACTCAGGACGGATGTAGTAAGCATGTAACAGGCACTTCTGAAAATCCATGCGCTTGTTGAAGGCGTTAAATCTATTTCCTGTTGGTGCGACAAGAATGTATGAAATATTTGTAGGGATTTGCATGTGCATGGATTATAAGGAAAGCTCGTGTATTTTAAGGGATTACATACTCTATTAGAGTATATGCTACGTAAGGAGTACTGAGAACAGTTCTTGTGTATGCGATGTGCCATGAAAGAACAAGAAGCAAAAGACAAATGATTGACCGTAGTCTTAGGCGTAATTTGGATGAATAAGCAGTTTTTCTCTTTTTGGCTTCCAGAATCATCTTCTTACCTCTGTAAAGTGACCAGCAGTCCATATGCAAACCAAGCTGGCAGTGTTGAGTTTGTTGTATCAGAGCTCAGGGGATATGTCTCTGCATCCCAGTTCCCTACTTAAACTTGGTCAGGTCATCTCCAATCCCTGTTTGGGGAGGGGAGGCTCAGCAGATCTGGGCTCTGAACATCAAGCTGCTGGCCCCACTCAGCAGCCAGAGATGTTTGCTGGAGAGCATCTCTGGGATGCACTGTCAGTTCAATGTCATTTACTTCTAGAAAAGTTGTCTTGGCCTTCCAATTACTGTTACCTTTTAATGGGTATGTTGATAATCCCCTGTTTTTGGGTTATTTCTGTTAGTAAAGCACTTAAAGGTCCAACCATGCAGTTCAAGACCAGCGTGGGACACTCTTTCCTAATACAGAGATGTCCTCCTATTTGCTTTCCCTTCTCTCTTTCTCTCGTAATTCCCTTAAAATTCCCTTGAGCCCTTGGTTTCCTGGTTTGCCTTGGACTCAGAATAGTAACAGTCTTAATCTAGGGGACCTCTCTGATCCTGGGCTCTGAGTGGGAGGCGTGAGTGATTGCTCTGAGCAGCAAACCCATTTATGCAAAGTGTTTCACTCTCTGAGTGGCATCGCTGAGGAAGGATGAGATTAGAAGGATATCACTGGCAAAGTGACTAAGAGATTTATCCTATTCATAGGCTTGGCTCATACTTAAGGAATTCGCATTATTGGGATTTTTCAAAATCTGAGCTGGCTGAATCTGTTCTTCTTCCAGCAGCATCACAGGTATTCAAGGCCTAGCTTTTCTTTTCAAGCTTTTACCTTCTCCCACAGATACATTGCTTCCATTGCATTCTCTGTTTTGACACACTTGTTTCCAAATACCAAGAGTAGCACAGCCTCCTCCAAGTCATTAAGGCAATTCAGTGTCAATATGTTTTCCCAGATGTTCAGTATGTTTTTTTCCTCTTGCTTAATTAATTTCTTCCTGATTTGTCCAGTTAATACTGTTTGGAAGGATTAAGAGGGGTGGATCTCCCTCTGACACTGTTATGTCCAGATATTTATGGACTTAGAAGTGTTAGATCTCCTTGAAACTTCTAGGTTGGAGAACTCTGAAAAACTGGGCTAGGTTACATATAAGGCAAAAGAAGGCAATGACAATACCTTCCAATGGGATACAGGCACTGCAGAGAAATACTAGTTAATAAAGTAGGAAAATTACCTTAACTCTGCCAACAGCCAGGAGCTAACCAAGAGAAGCACAACCTCTACCCAGAAAGCTGCTGCTCTGTTGGCTGCTAACCCATAAATGAGGGTGAGGAAGGGTGGACCCAGGCTCTACCCCTTCTGGTCACTCAGGTGCATTGCTTGCACCTGAGCTGTCTGGGTTAGCCACACCTTCTCACCTGGTGCTCAACCATTGGTTCAGGCCATGATCTGGCAATTCCACTGCACCATAGGATGGATAAAGAGGTTTCATTGCATCTGTTCTGAGGGAAAACCTTCAGGAGGACAGATCTCAGGGAGCCCTGTAGTGGGGGATGGAAGCAGCAGTAGTAGCCGTAGCCGTAGCCCCCAGCTCATGATACAAAAAGAAGTCCTGCAGTGTCTTTTCTCTGCTAGGAGTCTGCATTCAGCCTGCCTACTTCAGAAATTGTATCAGCCAAAAAAACATACTTATCCGCTAATAGAGGCTGACACCTTGCTAGTGACTTTGGAGAGGTGGATGAGGGGTGGGAATGGCTGGGCTGGGCTGACACAAATGAGATGCTCTGGGTAAAGAGTGCACAGAATGAGACATGTGGTGCTGGAAGGCATAATGTCTGTGGTGAACAAAGTCAGGCTGATGTGAGTTCAGAAACTGTGTGTCCTCCCCACTCAGTAACTGAACCAGGAGCCACAGGGACATACCAAGGAAAACAAAAGGTATCAGTGAAAGTTGGATGTTAGGAAAAATTTCATCTCAGAAAGAGTGGTGAGGACCAGGCTGCCCAGGGAGCGGGTGGGGTTGCTGTCCCTGTGTTCAAGGAATGTGTAGGTGTGGCACTGAGGACATAGTTAGTGGGCAGGGTGGGGATGGGTAGACAGTTGGACTAGATGATCTTGGAGGTCTTTTCTGACCTTGATGATTCTGTAATTCTATGAAAGAAAGCAAAACCTCATCTACAGCCCTTTCCTCGGTGTGTCAGTGACTTTGTGATCTCTTTGTGGTGTGTGTTCATGAGCGAGCTGAGCCCATCTAAGCCCACGCTGCTACAGTGAGCAGCAACCTCAGCTTTGCATTTCCACCTTTTTCTTTAAATTGATATTCATTTCCTCTTTTTAAATTTTATTCCATTCTCCTGCACTGTCCGTTTGGGATCAGGTCCCACCACCACAGCGTGAGGTTGGCACCAGGTCCTTGGCTCATCCAGGAACCTGCTCCTGGGCACGGGGCTGGGCTCGTCCTCAAGCTGCCACAAAAGGAAAGACATTAGTGAAGGGATGTGAGGTCTCCAGAGAGCTAGACCCAGGCAGAAGTGTGAAATGCCACTGTGCTGGCAGGGAAGAAGGAAGGAAGTGTGTTAATGCTTCCCTGAAGCACGGTCAGGCCACAGCTTTCATTTCTCAGCCATCCACCTCGCTGTGCTATTCGGCAAACCGCAAATAGTAACACCTCCCGCCCGCCCTCCGGAGAGCAGGGAAGCAAAATTAACTATTGCAAAGCCCGCCAGGCACAGGAAACAAAGAGTCCACAATGTAAATTCTCACCTGCGATGTATTTTAGGCTTTCATTTAAAAAATATTAAAGCACAAAGAGAGACGAGCCGCCTCCCAGCGTGCAGAGCTGGGCGTGTGTACAAGGCTCAAAGCAGGCTCCGCTCCTCGAGTAGAAGAAGCGAGCCCAGCCTCGCATTGTGCTTTAAGAGCCATAGCACAAAAAGACGAGCTCCGAGGCTGGGAAGCAGCGCTGCCTTTCTCTGCCACCATTGTTCTACCTTTGTTACTGCAGCTTGCTGCCGGCGGCAGTTAGGCAGAATGAGTTTTGTTCTTGCTGAGAGAATGGGCATTAGCACGGCTCTCGGGGATAGGTTGCTTTTTGCTCCGAGAACGTGGCTTGGCTCGGGAAATTTGCTTTTTGAAGGGGTGCTGCCATGCTGGGTGGGACCAGCTGGTTTTGTTAGAGGAGCAATGGATCCGAAGCATGGAGGGGGTACGGGCTAGATAGAACACGGCGTGGTGGGAAAGCAGGATGCTGGCACTTGGAAGTCCGCGGCTTAAATCCCTGATCCACCAGAGCCCTCTCACGTGTCTTCCCGTGCATCCTTGCCCATGCGCTGGCACCCGGGGACGTCGTGCTGTCCCTTCTCCCTGGGGACCCCACAGAGGTAAAGGCACTGACCATTACGCATCCCCCGGACAGTCAGAAAAAAGGAGACACGCACATGCCCGAGATAGCTGCTATTAACCTTGCCTTATTTTATATATTTTTACAGCTGCAGCAGATGTCTGCGAGCCTCCCTGGGGGGGCGTTAGGTACTTACAGCCTTTTCAGAACTGCCTTAGAGGAGCTGATGGCTTCAGACCCGGCTCTGTGAGACTCCCTGCTCACAGGCAGGCTGGCTGAAGCTGCTTGAAACATCCCTGCCTTGATAGGGAATCGCCTGTGAGAGCACGGCTGGATTGCAGCAGCCAGGTCACACCACTTGCCCAGCGCTAATAGCAAGCTGGGGACATAAATAAGACAAAGGATAAATAAGAAAGGATGCACTGGGAAGCCCCACAAGAGGAAATAAGGATATTATTATTGATTAATAAAGGTAATAACAATAGTTGTTATCGAATCGGTGTTGCAGTGTAGGGCACAACAGCCATGTTGTGCTAATGCAGGAGAAGCAGGAGGTGCTGCCACCCCTGCATGCCTATCACGCAGCTCATTTGCTGTCACGGAGCAGAGCTGGAGGGAGCACATTTGTAAGATGCAGCCTGAATATCACAAGATAAGTGACCCATAGGATTTTCCCTCTACAGCTGGCAGCAGTAGTCCAGACATATTTTTCCATGGCATTGGAGTAGAGGGCTGTGAGGTCCAGCGGAGCTGCCTCTGCCCATACATGCACCCCACCCTGGCCTGACCCTGGCCGGACCCCCCTCTGCAGAGTATGGATGGTGCCCACACCTGAGCATTGCTCCCCTGGGCACCCTGGATGGGAGCACAGCTTTGAGCTGGCACACAGAGCAGCCAGAAGTGGGACAGCCCTCATGGGCAGCTCTGCCACCCCTCAACCCTGCTCCCCATCCCATGCATGGCCCCCACATGGGCTGCTCCAGTCACCTCTGCTCTGCCTCCCGCTTTCCTCCAGTAGCTACATGGAGATCCCATTGCCAAAGTAAAGGGATTTCTCAGCCTCTGGATTTGCTTTATAGGGCAGGTTTGGGTGCTGGAGAGCCAAAGCTCTGGCACATCCCATCCTGCAGTTTGCAGCTGCTCCCTCTGCCCTGCTTGTGCATCATTTTGCACCATATGTGAAGTACAAATGAGGGCAGCAAGCTCTGAGAGGTGCATGGATGTTTAACATATTAAAGATCACACAGCACTCAGGTAGCCTTGGTTGAAGGCAAATGGGAAATGGCTCCATGTGCCTATTAACACCTGCATTTCTCACCGCTCATTGTGTGCTGCCTCCAACTCTCTTGCAGATCCAGTGGAGATCTTGCACCAAGCAGCACAGGGATGCTGTGGGACATACATGGGGCTTTGCTTTGGAATGGGGAGGCTCCCCATGGCTCCCAATGCTTGGAGCTGGCACAGCTGTCCCTGGAGATGCTGTATTGCTCTGGTTTGCTTTGTCCTCTCATCCCTAAACCTGATGAAGGTTAGCATTATCTAATAGAAAAACTTGCTGATTTCCCATTTCTTCCATGTTTTGGAGCATCCCGATGTTCATCCTACTAGCACGTGGGTGTGAGTGTGCAGTGGGGTGGGATGCCGTTTGGAGCAAGAAATGTCGTAGCCCTCCCTGTATGCAGTGAACCTGTGCTGCGAAGGGAGGTTGAGTTAATTGGGGCTCCAGGATCAGGAACAATGCCAGCTGGAGTTGTTCTTACCGTGCCATAGGCAGTACTGACCATACTCTGCCCTCTAGCCCATTGCAGAAGGCTTTACCAAACATCACCATGATCCCCCCAGACTTTGCAGAGTGTTCCACACTAGGGTCGGTTCCTCAATGACTGCAGCCTGGGGTCTGTCCCTCCCGAGTGGTGCTGTGGAGAGGTTTTGTTGCATACATTGGCAATGCGACCACCCAGGCTGATCACTCCAGGGCACACCATCATGACAAATCACCCCATGGCTCTGCCTTTTTTTGCAGGGCTATCGCCACCTTGCCCATGACATAGGCATGAATCATTCTGCCCAGCGTTAGCAAACAGCCTCCTCCAGAATTGCTGCTGGTTACTCATGCACAGCAATGCTACGTGCTGGCTTAGCGCTCCAGGTCTGTCCTCTCCAGCTGTAGCTGCAGAATGCAAGATGAGGGGATTTAGACCTGCCCCATGCTATTGCTGACTGGGGCAGAGCCCCTCAATGGGCAAAAAGAAGGGTAGCAAATTGCCCCCATCTCTCTACGGAGAGCGAAGCTGCAGCGGGACCCTCAGCCCAGCGTTGAGCTCAGAGCTGCTCCATCACCTGACATAGGAACACGGACTTGTCGTCACCAGAGACCTTCCCCCATGCTAATCTGGCCTGGCAGGGGTGGAAGAGCGAGGTGCCAAAATGCTATTTTCTTTTCCTTTTCATCCTCTTTTTAAATGGCAGTTCAGCTGATGGGCAAAACATGATCTAGAGCAGCATTTCAGGCAGCAGGAAATTAGTTCAGCTTTTACCCTCATTAGCTGATTGCCAGTAATTAACATTTTGTCATTAACTACAGATGTTTATGGCCTGGAAGAGAAGTTTGGGTGTCTCCACATTAGCTCTCAGAAATGCACTGATTATCTCCATTTAATTGGCTCACTGTGCCTCAGTTTCCTTATTTGCTAAGGGGAAAAAAGATTATCATGACTCATCCCCATCCGCTACTTCACATCCCAGCCTACTAGGGCTGTCAAAGGAGAACCTGCTGCCTTTGGATATGGGTCTTTTTAGGAGGTTCAGCTTCAGGAAATGCAATTTTTCACTCTCTCTAGCTTGCCAGCCCTTGCCTTTAATGAGACTCATTGTCCAATAGATCATAATCTCCTTGGCATTAAGTGACTTTCCATTGAGTCCTGGGGCTTTATTCTAACTATTATCTTCAAATGAGTGTAGATGCTTACAGATTCATTAATGCTCGTTTTTTCACGGCACCTGGTTCCTTTGCTGCTGGTAATGCTAAGGTGTGTTAATGAACCATAGCTGTGGACCGTCCCACTTTGAAGACCCCACTTCTGAACTGGACATATGTGCACAGCCCAGCACTTGGATCCCAGCTGAGTGGGTGCTGGTTCAGAGGAGCTTGGCAAAACTGCATATTGACTCTGCCTCACAAACCAGCCCTTCCACGAAGCTCGGGCTGCGCAGGCCTTGTTTATATCACAGTGGCACCTGAATTGTGCTGTTAATAGCATGATCTGATGGTCCCTAGGGTGAGCCTGTCTGATGGATCAAGTTGTGAGGGAATGAGTGGTGTCTGGGTTGGGGTTATTCAAAGCAGGATGGAGCTACTGGGGTGGGAGACCAGGCACAAGCTGCTGTGTGCAGGCAGAAACGATATATATGCTTTGCACATAGAGAAGGAATTCCAGAGGTGCATGGAAAATGCGCTCTTCCTAGTAGTTAGCTATCTTCAAAATGGCTGGATCCTCCACCCAGGGCAAATGTGGTCTCCAGTGCTGGTGCTCTGCTCCTAGCCCCACTGTGTTAGGGCTGTGCAGACTGGTGCACGTAGCTCTGCACACACTACTGCACAAGCGCTTTGTGCTCTGGGGAAGGGCTTCAGGGTTGGGCTGCCAAAGCATCTCAGAGGGTTTGGACAGGAAGGTCTCTGGCAGCTGCTCTGTGTGCCAATGAGAATGGAAAATGCCTGTGGGACATCTCATTGCATAACTATGAGAGAAATTCCTTCATTCTCTCGACAGCACTGCGGTGTCCCTTTGGTCACCAGATGGGTACGAGCAAGGCCATTTTGCTTGCGAGAAGCTTTTCAGTCATTCAGAGCGTAATAGCTTATCCAGAACAACCACTTCAAAGTGGGGCTGTTGAGGCATCTGAGTCCCGACCATGGCCCTGTACAGCATGCAGAGACCCTCCCTGTGACCCAGCGAATACGAGAACAGGGAGATATACCCTGCAAACTGGAAGCCAGATGTTTTGCCTGGCTCAAGACACATTCACAGGCTCTGAGAGGATCCAAGGGGGAGGCAGGAATTTAAGTACCAAAGAGATTTGGGGAGAAAACAGTGTGAGAGTAGCATGGGAACTGACTACAAGAGGAGGAGGCAGGCTATTCTGGTCATGTACCGGTGTGGAGTGGAGGTCACAGCTACCATAGGGCCCTTGAAATCCAAAGTGGGAGAGGAGGAGTGTGTGCAGGTGATTAAGAGCCTGATTAACATTCTCCCATGGAGAATATGTGTAACTGTGCAATGCACAACTCGTGGCTGGAAGGCAAGAGCTGTTAAACAGAAATTCAGAAGCCTGTAGGAAGCAAAAGTAAATTTGTGGATTTTTAAGTGGGTTGTTTATAAACCAGCTATCCTGCTTTCTATATGAAGGGAAACTCCAGCAGGTGCCTTAACTTCAGACCCACTGATACGTATCATTTCTAACATAACAAGGTTTTGTCTAAGACTTAAGGAGCTGGGAGACCTGATGCATCTCTTCACAGGTTCTTTTAATGGCTAATTGCTTTCACTGTTTCAAAGAAAAATACACCTTATTTCTAGGCTGCATCTGCCTGTCTTCAGCTTCCATCCACTGGATCTCATTCCACTTGTCTAGTGAATTAAAAAGCCCTCCACTGTTAAAAGCCTTCTCCCAGTGGTAGTACTTAACAGACTGCAGTGGCGTCACGTCTTCACCTTCTCTTCATTAAGCTAAGCAGATTAAGCTTCTCTCTCTGCTCATCAGAGAGGGAGGCTTTCCCAAACATGGCCAAACAGCTCTGCTTTCTGCTGCTGAAATTGCAGCAGGGTTGTAGGGAGTCAGGGCAGTCTCCAGGTGGTCCAGATGGCCAGACTAACCTTAGGACTAGAGGATACACTGCTGGATGTCTTAGATAGGCTTTGAGATGTTGATTTTGTGGAATCATAGAATCATAGAATGGCTTGGGTTGGAAGGGACTTCAAAGATCATCTAGCTCCAACCCCCCTGCCATGGGCAAGGTTGCCAACTACTAGATCAGGCACCAGATCAGGCTGCCCAGGGCCCCATCCAGCCTGGCCGTGAACACCTCCAGGGATGGGGCATCCACAACCTCTCTGGGCAGCCTGTATCAGTGCCTCACTGCCCTCTCAGTGAAAAACCTCCCCCTGACAGTACCACAGTGTTGTCCATGGAGATGAGGTACTGTGAAGTACAGCCGTGGAGACCTCTAAACTACATCTCCTTCCAGGATGTATTTACAGAAATTGGAAGTCCAAGAACATTTCTTAACTTTCCTAACTTGTAGTGAGTCCTCTTCATGTTTGGTAGTCTTTGGGTTAATCTTGCGCTTGGAAGTTTAGTGATTTGCAGAAATCTGTTTATTTCATATGTACACTTTGTTAAGGAAAGGTCCATATGTCCTGTCTGCTCCTCTAGCATGAAGAGGATTGACACAAATGAATGATGCCATCCACAGCCTGATCATACTTGGCATCCTTGCATTTGGCAGAGGCTGTGGAGCTAGTTTTAAAAAAGAAGAAAGAAGAAAAAACTGTAAGATGCTGTCAACTCTGCTTTCCTAAAAGGCTTATTAGAAGGTATGTTGTAAAAATCTGCTCAGCATTTTTGTGATTTGATCAAGGGTACCCAGGAGGGATGAGCGAAGCAATCTGGAAGGAATAAGAATTGATCCGAAGCTCAGCCCTAATATTGTTGGAAGTCTGTAAGTTTGAGCAGACTCATGTTCCCACCACTAGTTTCATGAGCACCTTCCTTTCTTACACTGGGACCAGTGTCCTGAATAACAGGAGAACTGCTTTGAAACTAGGATATGTCTTTCCTGACCAGACATGCCAAGTTTTGAGAAGGATTTCTGCCTCTGGGATTTCTGGTCAAGCCACACTCCTAGACCACATGTTCCTCCCCTGATGCAAATGCAGTTTTTCATCCTGGCAGTCTGAGAACACGCTGTCACTGATGTCAATCAGGTTCTGAGTTGGGACTGAAAGATGTCCAATCCTATATCTTTGCATGTTTTATATGATATTGTCTTTGAAATGTTATCTAGTTGGGTTTAATACACTCAAATCACTTTGTTTGAGGCCCCTAAAAGCCTTTTCTGGCCCTGTTCATCCCAGGAAAGGGATGATCAACAGACCAAACTTTACCAGGGACTGTAGAGCCTCAAGAGGGACAATGACACAGAAAGATGTAATGAAGGAGAAGACCAAGAAGCAACAACTCCACACTTCAGGGGAGAAAGGAGAGTTCTGTTTGGAAGTGACCCCAGAAATGCCAAAATTTCCTGGCATTGGACCTCCATGATATGGGGACAGCTGGGCAGCAGCCTTCTGTATGTGTCAACATGTGATGGAGAGGAGTTGCAGGATTTCATGCTTTGCATGTGAAGCTTATGAAGTACAAGGCTACATGTTAATCATGAAGTTGTGCAAATACCACATGTGTAACCAGGGCACAAGTTCCTTTCCTTTCTGTTAGCACAGCAGAATCAAAAGGTATTAGGTATGTTACCCACTGAGCTGGAGCGTAGATATGCTCAGTTACAGACAATGTTCAGACTAAAAATAATTAATCCTTATGAATGCTAAGAAGGAGTTTAAGGTGCTGCCTGTCTGTTTGGTTGTAAATCCCACCTAAATGCATTTACTGCAGTCAGTCAACCATGTAATTTAATTCTTGCTAAATTCCTTCATAAGCAATGAAATAATTAACTGTTTGGGCAGAAAGAGTGGATCAGAGTGTTGGTTCTTAGAAGTAACACTCCTGTGGTGGTTAGAATGTCCCTTCCATGCCCTGCTGGCCTTCCACAGAGCACGCAGGGCAGGAAGTTCAGCCACTCCTACTTCAAGTCATGGGTGAAAACTTCAAGCCTCAGGAGGCTTGGGGATACCAAACCCACCAAGGATTGGTTAGCGTTGAGGAAATATTCTGCCACTGTGTTTTCCACGGAGAGATCGTGGGTGTTTAACATATATACCTGTATGGATTCACGTTCCTTTTTGTGCCTTAACATCAAAGAAGATGGCAAGGTTGGGAAAACACAAGATGTAAAAATAAAAGATAAGAAAATAAAAAAGGAAGAGAAAATAAGTATGTGTAACACAGAAAGATGTCATCTCTACGGCTTTCTTCACCTCTAGATATGTCCAGAATAAGTACCAGAACTACAATCTCTGCATAGCTAGCACAGTCCCGTCCATGGCTGCTTGTGTGATGAGTTCTGTTTAGCAGGGGAAGGAAAAGCCTGACTGAAGGGTAGAGGAACAATTACAGGAGCTCCCTAATCAAATCTGCTGATGATACGAGGTTCAGAGGCATTGGCCATGGATAGGAGAATGAGAGTATCAATTTTAGATTACTTTGGGTAATAGAAATTACGTGAGATGGAGTAAACCTACAGGGATCAACAGCCTGGGCTTCCAGTCTAGTTCCAGAACCTGACTCCTTTATTTGGGATTGAGGCCTGCACTGGAAGTCATCTATCCAAATTCAAAGTCTTCTATATGCAGGTCCGTTCAGAGAAGTCTTATGTAAATCAGGCACTCAGATTATATCCCAGACTGTAATCCTATTGTTCTCCACACACCCAGCACCCATTTGCCAAAAATTATACATAAGGTAGCTATAGGTAGGAGGAATCATAGAATCATTAAGATTGGAAAAGACCTCCATGATCATCTCATCAAACCTTTGATCTACCACCAGTATTGCCCACTAACTATGTCCCTCAGTACCACATCTCCACATTTCTTGAACACCTGCAGGGATGGTGACTCCACCACCTCCCTGGGCAGCCTGTGCCAATGCATCACCACTCTTTTGGAGAAGAAGTTATTCCTGATATCCAACCAGAACCACAACTGATGCAGCTTGAGGCCAACTTGAGGAAGGTGAGATGAGGTTTTACTTGAGAGAAGACGGTTTCAGATTCCAACATTAAGTAAGCTGATAAATTCCATCTGGGTTTGTTTTAGTCATTCAAGTCATCCACTAGCAAAAATAAAAATAACTTCGAACTTATGACTATTTCATCATCTCTGATCAAAATCTGGAGCTATAAATCAGTTAATCTTTGGAATCTACAATGAAGAAATGCTCCCATAGATCTTAATCAGAATAAAGATTCCTTTGAGCATGGGGTATTCAAAATGG
>NC_034413.1:57664730-57834873 GCF_002078875.1 Numida meleagris
CAATGAAGAAATGCTCCCATAGATCTTAATCAGAATAAAGATTCCTTTGAGCATGGGGTATTCAAAATGGGTAAGGTCTAGATCTCCGCACATGCTCTTCATCACATCAAAGTCACCCAGTCTGCTGTCATAGAGAAGAGCTGAGAGCTGTTCTAGTACAACAAGGAGACACCAGTCTGTCAAGATACGGCTATCTGAGGACAACCCCAACTGATCAGCAGAGAACTGGGTTTTGCATTAGCTGTAGCTAATTACCTCTAACTAGTGCAGGCTCTTCAGAGGTAGCCTCGAGTGGTGGTCCTGTTGTCCCTCCGCCATCTGTCCAAACTCCCTTCCATCCCCAACACGAAGTGGGCCTGGGAAAGAGCCTTCAGTTCTTCCCAGCTGAACACCTAATGGGTTTGAATGCACCCTCCCCAAGCACCCTGCCCTGAGACTGTACTGCAGCAAGATATAAATTACCCAGCTCCTGCCAGCTGTGCAGAGAGCATTAAATGACTCACTAGGCTTTTCTACCAATTTGGGTTATTTTTTTTAAATCTTTTTTATTATTATTTAGCCTGCAAAAGCATTTTCTGTATCCTCTTGTCTGCTTTTAATGGAATGCATTTAGATTTCCTTTTTTTCACCTAAGATTAAGGCAGAATTGTCTGTTTTTAGACGTGGGATGGATGGTCATTATCTCTAAGTTTTTGGTGTGTTGAGGGTTTACTGTGCCTGCCATGAAAACAGTTTCTTATTGAAATGAAGATGCGTCTTATTTCTGCAGTGGCAACTGCCAGAGAAAAAGCATTACACTTCTAGCATATGCAGCGTGGTTGTGGCGGTGTGTGTAGGAAGGAGGAGCGTGTTTCTGGAAGGACCCTCTTCCCAGTGCAGATGCCCTTCTGGCACAGAATTCTTGCAGCTGGGCTGAAGGACACCATGAGCAGTAGTTTGCTCCTCAGGAAAACATGGGAAGAGCAGTTGAGATGAATAGTGTGAGAGTGTTGCATTTTTAGGAAGCCTTTGCTTTCATTGTGCTCCGGCTAAGGCTGATATGCCTTTCTGGTAGAGCAGGGAGCCTCTCAGATGCCTCCAAGAGG
This sequence comes from Numida meleagris, assembly GCF_002078875.1. Classification (NCBI taxonomy): domain Eukaryota; kingdom Metazoa; phylum Chordata; class Aves; order Galliformes; family Numididae; genus Numida; species Numida meleagris. Next base: position 57,665,816 of record NC_034413.1, read on the forward strand.
AGCAGCACAGCACTTACTGCCCACCTACACAATGGCACATCAAGGTCTCATTCCCAACCTCTCCTGAAGTCTTCGCCAGCCATGGAGATGGAGGCGTGTGTGGATGAGATAGTGCCTCTCAGAGCAGCTCTCCAGATTACGTCACTGGAACAAAACAAGGAATACAGGGGAGGCGGAGGGAGGCAGATCAGGATGAAGCCAGGAGCAGGCAGGGGAGAGGAGATTGGCAGGATGCCAGGGGAGAGGCCAAAATATTGCTAATGTTATTGAAGCCTGCACGCAGCCCAGAAGGATCAGACGTAGAGTATGGGGGTCCCGAGAACTGTGTGTGGCTGCACTGGGACATGTGGGTATATTTGTTATCTGCCAGAGATTGCACAATACCATCATCATCCCTATCTAAAATTTTGACTGTGATTAATGCTATTACATGGCGTATCCAATTAATTAACAATGGCTTCCCACTTATGGCTGCTCCTAGCCCAGCAAGTACATCAGCTCTCTCCTGGCAGTTGCTGGCAGTGGTGTTGCTGGTCCCCACAACAGAGCTCCTCGATGTGGTAGCACAATGGCTGGGGCACTAACAAAAGGGCTGGAGGAGATGTGCAAACGGCCCACATTGGTGGCAAACCAAGCTTTGTCAGGGTGCAGTGACACCCTGACACCCAGGGTCAGAGCAGGGTGGCCCATTGTGGTAGCAAAGGGGCGGGTGTTCATCTGGCTGGAAGGAGCAGAAGTCATGGAGGACTGAGAGTTGCCCACTGAGATCAGGAGCCTGCATTCCTTCATCTCCCCTTTTTTGTTCTCAAAAGCTGTGCTGGTGCTCTGCTGGTTGGCACTCACGTGGGAACCAGAGGCGAGTGGTGGCCCTCCTCCTGCCTTCCCCATCACCCAGGGACAAAAACACTTTGGCATCTCCATCCCCGCTGCCTCCTCACTGCCACCCCTTTCACATGATGTCTTTTTTTATTTTGTAGATAGTTTTTGATAGCTGATAACCTGTTGCCATGACAACCAGCCTCTGTTGTGACATTGGTCTTGAAACAAGCTCAGTTTTCAAAGTTCCCGCATGTCTCGAGCAGTCAGAGGGCTGCCTTTGTGCCCTCACATACCCTGGCACGCCTCTGAGGCTGAGAGGAAGAGGCTAGAGTTTCCTTTTAATGAGGGCAGTGGGTGCCTGGCTACATTTTTATGTATTAGTGACTCAGAGAGATTAAAAGAAAGAGGCTCCACTGAAGGATTAGCAGATTTGGGTATTCATCTCTTTAAATTATTATCCCCTAATTATGAGTATGATGAAAGTCCACTTGGTGAGGGATTAGAAAAGAGTCAGATGCAGCAGTTGGGGCTCTTGTGCTGGTGCCTGACTCTGGGGAGGGTCACTGTGTTGTGCTTTTGTGTGCTCCACTCTGCTCTATCTGGAGGACAAATCATTTAAACGTGGGGCTGAGGGCCCAGAGTTGCCTGTTCTCTGTTCTGAGCCCAGTGTGTAGGAGAAAACAAGGTGAGCGGGATCTGTCACCTTCCTGGCTCCCTGTGGCTTCCATTTATGTTTGAACATGGTTTCTTTGTCTCCCCGCATCAAGACATGATCAGAGCCTCACTGTCATTTGCAAAACCCCTTGGAGTCCTCATGTATTTGCCAGACACAAAAATTATTAGTATTTAAAACCCTTTCTCTCTTTGCTACTTGTAGGTCTTTTGCATCTGCTGTGTTATTTTCCACTTAAAGGGCTTTGAGGACAGGACTCACATTCCTGCAGCTGATGGTACTGGTGGTGGTAGGGAAGAAGAAGGTGACTGCCACACAACAGCTCAAACAGGGCTGGAAGGACAGGGATTTTCTTCTAGGAAGAAAGTTGCAGTTTGAGCAGGAGATAGGGACTAACCCACGTACGCCCACAAAGTGCGTACAGAGAGGTTGTAGGTCATTTCAGAATGCTGTTCACCATTGTCCTAGTAAGCCCCTTCTTTGCAGTCTGTAGGGTCAGCCACGAGGCAGAGGTGAGCCGCCCTACAGCCCCACCTGAATCGTGTCTGCCTCAGAAGACTCAGGGCAGCAGCTCAGAAGCCCCAAACCTGCTGCAGCGTGGGCTCTCATGTGCCATGCTGCATTTTTTTGACTGAATCATTTCTTTTTTTTTGGCATTGGGTGTTTGGGGGTGGGGGAGAGAAGGGTAAATAACTGGCAAGAAATGGAAACATGGCAATTAATAGGATTAAAGTGTTATGTTTTACAGGGTTGCGTACATGATTTACTTAATGGGAGTTGTAATTATAAGTGCTCCCAACTGACGGAGAAGGCGCAGCTCTGCAAGTCAGAGTACCTTATCCAGCATGTGGCAGCATCTCTTTGGGATGAGAAACAAGTGAGCAGCACTGCCTGGGAGTAGCATCATTGTAGGGAAGAAGTTGTTATATCAGCCTGTATGGGAAAGCAAAGTGGTCCAGGCAGGGAATGGAAACTGCATCCAAACCTGCATGGGCAGGTGAACATCATCATCATTCTCAGGACTGCTGGCCATGATAGTGTTGTCTCCTAGAAGTTGTAACCATGGCTTTGCTGAGATTTTTGCTGAGAAAATCAGAGAGGAGGTGGGAAATCATATTTTGTTCGCTACTTTGGCTCAGTAGATATAAAAGTGTTCTTCAGGTTCCTTTATAATGACCTTAGTTTTCATGGAATAAGAGTGGATGGTATGGAAGGAGCACTAAAGGTACAGGGAAGGTCAGTGCAGTGAGCTGAAAGGGCTCCTTGGGCAGGACTAAGGTGCAGTGCCATGTGCTGCAGATATCTGCCCACCTGTGTCAGTCTTCTCCATAGGGCAAGGCAGCTCCATCTTCTGGGTCTCAAAGAGGGAAGGTATTTGGCTTCAGCTAATCTTTTAGGTCTTCGGGTAGTTGATAGCATCATAGTGAGGAGCCAAGAGGTGTTGGCAGTTGGACTCTACTACTTCATTTCATTTGCAGCGTGTACATTTGGGGTTTCCCGGCAAAGGAATGTGGGTGCCAAGCTGGATTCTGGAGGACTTCCATCTTGGGGAACTCTCTGAGGTTGCCTGTGGCATGAACTCTTCTTGTTCAGCATGCAGCTGATACCTTGAATTGGTTCTCCTGGCCTCTCAGGGCCACGGGCTCTCGGGAGGAAACCCAGGCTCTGCATCATTACCTGGGTAAATGGTGTACGTTGAGCAACGTTGCACTGTCCCCAGCCTGGCTGGTATGGGAAGGCCAGGCTGGATAAATAAACTAAGAAGCCTGGGAGAGGTGATATGACTGCTGTTTCTACAGGCTCTGCATTAATGGCAAAAGCTGAATTTTACCTGTTAGTTTGCAGTGCTGTGGCAGGTTTGGATTCAGATGGGGTGATTGACCCAGCATCACAGTGATTTACACCTGCTCCCATGTCATGGGAGGAAGCACACTGAGACAGGATCTGCCTTTTTCTTTATCTGCCAAAAAGCAGGGGAGCTTCCTACAAATGGTTCTCTCAACACTACATGGGTGTAGTTCATAACAGATTCATATCTCCAGGAAGGAAGCCAGGATCAGGGTCCCCGTAACAACTTGGGCATCACTGGGTCTCCAGGTGCAAACAGGGACAAGCTGGTCTCTGTGTTGTCTAGTACACCAGAGTCCAGCACCAAGTAGAACAATTCCAAACTCTCAGTCTCTTTGTGTGGAGGCTTTTCTGTTGTGTTTCAGTAGCAGTGTTCAAAGTCACCCTCTATGTGAATTTCAAGCCTCCTTCTCTCTGATTTAAGTGTTTCACAGCTTGCAGGGCCTTAAATGAGTTGTGTATTATGAGCAACAAATTACATCACAGCATGTGCAGTCGAGCTAAGCTTAAACGTGAAACACTCCTTTTCCTTAGTCAGCAAGTTTTCCTGGGTAACTTTTAAGAGCGTTTGTGTTTAAATGTCATCTGCACTGAGGATTTGGGCCCTATCTTCAAATTCTGAGTCCAGTGACTGCCTGCTGAATGCCAGCAAGAATAAAAAGGATGCTAGTTATCCCCACTCCTTTTGCCCCCGAGCTTATTGCTTTGTTCACAGAATTTCCATGTGTTGGGGGAGTACAATATTCTATTCTGCTCTATTCTATTCTATTTCACTCTATTCTATACTGCAAAATATGATAGGCAGTTTCAGTGTTTGATGTCTGGACTGGGTCTTGAGTTTGACTCTGAAGTCCATATTTAGTCTCCCAAGCCCATCCCATGACTCAGTTCCCTCACTGGGGAAACTGGAGACAATGATGCACCCTCCGTGTAAACTGCTATGAGGCAGTTCTGCAAAACATCTCAAAAGAGAGGGGTTATATTCTTTAATACAGTGTTAATAAATACTGCAATACAAATCATTCGGTCGCCTTACATATAATTATATACCCTCCTTAATTATTGAACAGATGCTTTAATAAAACATGCAACAAATAAAATCTATTCAAGGAAAAATATGTAAAAAAATCCTTCTCTTAAATATGTACAAAAAATAATTTGTGTATTATTTAAAAATCAGAACAGTCCTTTGCTCCATCTATAGAGAATTGAATAGAAAAAATATTGAAGTTAGTAAACAGCAACTTAATAATTCACGTAGTATTTACAGTCTCCCTACACAATATTTTCTACCAAGTGCACGTTCCCTTTTCAGTAATCAACCAGAGACGCTGCCGTCAAAGGCACTGGTGGCTGGGCACTTTTATGAGCTCTTTTGTGTCTGAGGAATGCAGCTGTGAGTGACAAGTCAAGTTGTCCAGCTGCCATTGTGGGCAGTGAAAGCTTGCCAAGATGGAAAGCCAGCTTTTGTCTAAAGGCCTGCAGTGTTTCACCTCCAGTATTTAGAGCATACAATCATAAAGTCTGGAAACAACCACTAAGATCATCTAGTCCAACCCCAGTCCACTCCCACCATGTCCACTAACCATGTCCTCAGTGCCACATCTCCATGGTTCTTGAACACCTCCAGGGATGGTGGCTCCACCACCTCCCTGGGCAGCCTGTGCCAGTGCATCACCACTCTTTCAGAGAAGTTATTCCTGATATCCAGCCTGAACCTTCCCTGGTGCAACTTGAGGCCGTTCTCTCTTGTCCTGAAGCATTACAGAAGACTTGCCTTACGTGAGGATCTCATTGGCATGCTCTGCATCCTGACACTGCTTTCACAGGTTGAATCCAGTTTATGGCATGCAGAGAATATGATTTTAAATTATTTTCTTTACTCCTACCTCTGCAATGGTCAATTTTGGAGACAGTTGTTGTGTGTTAACATTTACGCTTCTCTTGAACTGTCTGAAAATCTATTACTTGGTCCACAGCAAAGCCTGCATGTTGCTCAGGAAAAATAAGACATAATTTACAGTGCTCATTTAAAGTGGAAACAAGGGTTGAAACCAAACTTTCTCCTAGCCTCCCACGGGATCTTGTTGAATCTTCCAGAGCCAAACTGAAACTATCAGTACAATGTGTGAGTTCAAAGGAAAAAGGACCGGTTTGGATCACCTGCTCCCCATCCCCCCCCTCCAAGGGGTGTGCATCCTTCTGTACCTCAATACTGAGTGCTCAGGACTCATCGAATAGAGTCATAGAATGGCTTAGGTTGGAAGGGACCTCAAGGATCATCCAGTTCCGACCTCCTGCCATGGGCACGGTGGACCCTGCTAGATCAGGCTGCCCAGGGCCCCATCCAGCCTGGCCTTGAACACCTCCAGGGATGGGGCACCCACATCCCCATCCCTTGGTGTTGAATCAGGACTGTAAATGGGGTGGTTTGAAAGCCTTCTCAAAAGAAGGAAACTTGCAAGGAGCCACCAGAAGGACTCTGATCCAGTGGGGGTTTCAGTCTGCACCTTACTGAGGCAAACCCAGGCATGCAGGATTCTGTGAGTCTGCATTGCTTTGGGCTCTAGAGCCTACAGCAGGCTAAAGTCAAAACCCCAGTCAGATAGGGTTAAAGCAGGCAGCCCTCTGGGGAGGGCTTCAGGCTTGAATTCAGCAGCTTTTGGATCACTTCTGTTAGGATCAGCTCTCACTTTCCATTTTTTCTAATAACATTACCCAGGGCAGGTCTCTAGAGTTCAGTGTGTTTAAAAGCCATTCTTTTTAGTACTAAATCTTGGGGGAGAAAGCCTTTTTAGAAGCTCTTCGAACGATTTTTTCTAAGGTCTAGGTTTCCATTGTGTCCCTTCCCCTTCTTCAGATCTGAAAATTAAGATCTACCTGACTTTTCCAGGAACTTATTCCCAGAGTGCTCAGATTTTGCTTCCTTGCTGAAAATCCAGACCACTCACAGCATCGGAGTACTGAAACTGGGAAAAACAAGGGTTTTCACTTTTGGCTTACTGATCTAAATCCTGGTCAGCCACTGCCCACATGGAGATGTCCTGCCAGAGGAGCTGAACCTCCAAGCGGGAGCTAGAAGAGGGTTCAACCCAGGGATTGAGCAGGGAGAGACAGACCCACGCTCTTGGTCGCACGACACTAGGACATGAGACCTCAGCAGGAGTGTCTGGCTCTGCTGATGAGGATGAGGAGGAGAACCACCAGAGACCTGCCTCCAGGGTTATTTCTTCAATCAGCCTCCTCTCTGCTTCCTCCTGAGAGCCCCTGAGTGACAGCTCTCCAGCAGGATTCACGCAGTGCCGTCAGTCATTCATTACTGTCAGAGACACTACGTGCTGACAGCAGCCACCAATGGCACCACATAGGAGCGGGGGGTGTCTGAGGGACAGGAGGTAAATTTTACTCCATCTATCATTTCCCCTCCTTGCTGGGGTTCGTGTGACTTTGTATCCGCCTTACAAAGACAGGGCTATTATCTTCAGCTCTGTGACCAGGTTTTAATGAGGCAATTCTTTTCTTTCTGCTTTACATTCACTGAATGCCTGGATGCAGAGAGGAGGCACGGCACAAGGATTAAACCATTATCAAACCTGCCAGATGTTTCAAGCCAGACCTGCCATCTGCACCTCCCATCCCAAATCTCCTAGAGGGGCTGCAATAGCCACTTTGCTTCAACCCATAGTCCAGAATTTTAGCAGGGAATGTCAGGGTAGAAGTTGCCCATAAAAAACAACTTCTTGCCCCTCAAGGTTAAGGCTGTGGGATAACCAAGTGCAATAGACTGCCCTGGGTTTCATAAGTGAGAGTACAGCATGGGCATGCATTGGGGACATCCTGGTGAAAAGGAACCCTTTGGTTCATCTCATCTTTTGCATTTTCTTAGACATGGAGAACCATGTGAAATAGAGAAACGTGAAATGATGTGAGCCAGGGAGGTGGTGGGCTCACCGTCCCTGGAGATATTCAAGAAAAGGGTAGATGTGGCACTGAGGTACATGGTTAATGGGCATGGTGGTGATGGGTAGATGGTTGGACTAGATGATCTTAGTGGTTTTCTCCAACTTTAGTGACTGTATGAGCCACATGGCAGCCTCTGCTATTTTCAATTCCCAGTGCTCTCTCATATTTTGGGTTCTTGTGGGATCTGTGCCTCTCCCAGCACCCTTGCAGTTGTCTACTCACGGGGACAGTTGTGGCATTGTCCCATGCTTCGGGCCCCATGTTGACAGGTGCCTAAACTCAGGGGTTGGCTGTTCCTGGCAGCAGTAACTTCCCAACAATCCATGTGGGACCTTCTGTTTTTTTCAAGAGGATGCTCTAATTAGAGTTTTATTACTACAGATAATTCCCATTGCTACCTTGAAGGATAACCCTTTTCTGGGCCTTTGGCATGCATTTAATGTACTTAGCATCCATTTCATGCTAATGCTGCTGTTTTCTTTTGCTCATGTAAGAACAGCAAAAGAACTGAAGTGAGATACAGAAGATTATCTTCTTTGTTCTCCCAAAAATATAAAAGGCATTATTCACAGTAAAGATATATTTAAATCAACTGCAACAGAAAGGCCATCTCCCCCTTTATATACATATAATGTAATTTTAACTACAATTTAAGAATGAGGAAAGTTATTCCTATAAAAGCTAATTATACTCAAAGACGATTAGTATAAACGAGATGTCAACTGATCAAAAATATTTTTGCATTTATAAAAATTTAAATTCTACTGAGCCTGATTGTGCAGAAAAAAAAAAGTCTAAAAATATCACATCACTGATTTCCTGAGACAGAATTTCTGCCATTGAGATCCAAGAAGAGAAATTTCCAGGTGTACAGAGAAGGTGAGCACACTGCACCCTGTAAACCTCCAAAAACAGTCAGAAAACAAGCAGACCTGGCCCAGGACACTGTCCTCATGGATTAGTAACGGATATGGCAGTTAGGAAGTGCTGTACTCAAGACCAACTCATTAATCATGGCTGCCTAATGGTTATTGCTATGGTTCCCAACCTGAGAGTTTTGCTTATCATGTGTCTCATCACATCAGACAGCAGGTGCCCGCATCTGTCTCAGCTTCCCTCAAGAACAGTGGGCCGAAGGGCATGAATCATCTCACCAAAAGAAAAAAAAAACAAATTAACCCTGTCCTCATCTGTCTTGGCTAACCCCTACATTAGGAGAACAGGGAGACAACCTCAGATGGAGATGTCTGCACAGGAACACTACACATTACATGAGATAAATCCCACTCTCTGTCTCTCAATTGAAGCGTTTATCTCGCTGCCAGTGCTCTTCTCAATGTTCCTCTCCATTTCAGAATTTTTTTTTAAAAGGCTGATGTTGCTGCTATCTATAGGTTATGCAAATGAAACAGTTTCCCCAAAAATATGCCACCTTCCTTTGCTGTGCTTCTAGATAGGAAGAAGCTAAATAACTAGATCACCTTTGTTTGGTAAAGGAATGTTGATGGGTGAATTATAGGGCAGAAAAATAAAATGAAGGGTGGAGTGGAATAAAAGGACTGGGAACAATTATTCAGTGCTCATTCCAGTCCAGCCCTAAGGATGACCAGCTACCAGATAACAGGTCTGAAGGCAGCAAAAGGGAAGTATTCCCATACAGTGCATGGGCAACTCATTTCCTCAGGATGTTGCAGGAGGAAAAAGTAATAAAGCACCTGAAATAGACTAGGAGTTATTAAACTCAGTATCCCACAGGTGACCTCTCACAGTGAACTTTTGGTCTGGCCTTGATCTTATGACAATTGCCACTGTGAAACATTATCACCAGCCACTGTTGTAAACCCAAGAGGAACACTGATTAAAATGCAGTTGTCTATCTAGTCCAGGGCAGAAAGTGCCTGGTAGTAATGGGAAGCAACACTGTCCTCTGTAAAAAAGACAAGGAGATCAGCTGGGCTCCAGGAAACAAGAGGCTGATCTGCTGCATGGCCTCAGGCAAACCATTTCCTCAGTATTGCTCCTGACCCTGGTTTGTCTTATTAATACGATGGTCACCCTACAGGGCAGGAGCAATCTTTCACTATTTGCCTGTTCATTTCTTAGGAGAAATCGACCCATCTCTCAGGCAGGGCCCCTCACTGTGCTTGCAATAGGGACCAAAATTTGTAATAGTTATGTGTATTATGAAAAAAATCCATTCCGCTGTGTATTTTACTCTGCATATCTGAAGCTGTTCCACTTAAAGATACTCTCCATGTGTCACTCCACTCACTGACTCTGATGCAGATGGTCCAATTATTTATTAATTTGGTTTTAAAATATCTTCAGTGTTTCAGCAGGAGACACTTTCTTCAAGGTCCCATTTCGAGCAGTCACTAAGAGTTCTGCTGTTGACTTTGATGGGGAGCAGGATCAAGAATTCTTTCATCTTTTCTGACCCTCTCTTTCACACATAACCATCTTGGACCTGGGAGGGGCAGTTACTCTTGTGATGCATTCGTATCTTTGAGACTTCTGAAACAGCAGGGATTACATCTTAAATCTGTCTCCATCCCTAGAGTGCCTTCACACTCTCACAAAATATGGCAGCATGGATAAGAAAAGTATGGTATGCGAATTATGTGCTAAGGGCTGTTTCTTTCTGCAGTACATCCCAGAAGACTCAGCACATCTGGGATGTCAGCCCCAGGCACTGGTTTGCACTGGTTTTAGTGGTAGCTCCTTGGATTTTGCCCCACTCTTTGCCAGTGGGTGAAGCTGACCAGGCAATTCATCCAACTGCAGCTGAATCGGGCACGCTCATGACTCAGGGTTTCATGTCACAGCTGGAGAAAACATTTCACTGCAGAATGAGCGCAGCCAGTCTCCATTAGCTAGTCACTGAGCTGGCCGCCAGCTGCGTTGATGAGCTGCGACTTGCAGGGAGCACTGAAAGCCAGAGGACAAATTCACGTAAACCATGGGGGAATTCAGACATCAACTTGGGGATTGTGCCCTTCCTCTGAAGAAAAAAAAAAAGAAAAAAAAAGCGCACTTGTAAGCATTTCACTAGGTTGTTGTTTTCCAGCACCACTGGCTGAGCACCTTTACTGATGTGGTCAGGGAACTGATGCACCAGAGGGGTCCAGAAGGCACTCGGGGATCTGTCCTGCAGCCTCCCACTGACATCACAGGGTGAGGTCTGAAAACCACAACCTTCAAAAGATCACAGCAGAAAACACCACACAGTTGATGACTTGTGCATCCCATGAGCCTGAGGTCGTGATATGACACCAGTAGAGCTGTAGCCAGCTTGAGCTCACCTGGGAGAAGCATTGCCTTGTGCCAATGGCACTGAGTATAACTTAGCTCTGAGCTTCTGCCTCCAGCTCAGTGCTCTGCCTCACATGTAAGGGCAGCTGGAAAGGTACAGAGGACAAGGGAAACTTGTTTGGCCTCATGTCCTGACTCCCCTCTCTGAAGGGATAGGCATCCAAATTCAGTTACAGCCAGGTTTTAAGCTCCCTTTGGTTGCAGCAAGTCAATTTAGAAGCAGTTAGTTAATTGGTACATTTGTTACATGTACATTGAATTGCAGTGCAGCAGAAAAGGTTTACCAGGAATAAAACAATTACAGTGGAAAATGAAAGGAGCTGTTTAATTCCAGTTTGCAATTAATTGCTTGCACAATGCAACGTTTGAACCGATGAGCAGGAAACAAAGACATTCTGCCTTTCAGTAGCAGTGGATGTTCTCCCACTGCTGGTCCCTGACCTCCCAGCTAGGAAAATCACTGCACCTTGGGAAGAGGCATGGTTAAGTGGCAACCCCAGGGCTTCAGCTTTGCTGGAAAAAAAAAAAAATAAAAATCTTCAGCTCATCAGAGCTTTTGCTGCTGTAGCATTCCATGCTTATCCTCTTTTTGGCCTTTTCGTAACCAAGGCTTTTTGCCATGTAAAGACACTTGGGGCTTTAGGAATAGCTCAGATCCTTACCCTGGGACTAAAAAAGGCATCTAGTGATAAGACAAGAGATAATGTCCTTAAGTTGAACCAAGGGAGGTTCAGATTGGATATTAGGAAAAATTTCTTCTCTGAAAGAGTGGTGAGGCATTGGAACAGGCTGCCCAGGGAGGTGGTGCAGTCACCATCCCCAGGGTGTTCAAGAAAAGGGTAGCACTGAGAGACAAGGTTAGTGGGCAGTATTAGTGGTGATGGGTTGATGGTTGGACTAGATGATCCTAGTGGACTTTTCCAACTTTAATGATTCTACATGGAGGAGCAACACAGTGCCAGTTCAGACTTGAGCTGTTCTGGAACTAGTCTGTTGCAAAGCAGTGCCAGAAAGACAGTATCACCTCATAAAACTTAGTCCCCAGTGCACACCTTAGAAATTTGATAAACATGAGATTTCCCCTGGGATAACATCTCAGGCTAGTCTCAAGGCTCCAATGTACACGGAGTGGTACAAATAATATTCCTACACTTCTTGCTACAAAGTCCTGCATGCATCAGAAGTGGAAAAAAATATGTTTGCTTCCACATGTCTTGTATTTCTGCCTCCAGAAAATTAAGAACATAGAAGAGGTAACTGAGGCTCCTTGAGGAAGCCTAGTATCAGTTTGTTTGTAGTAGAGAAAGACCTTGGTGATGTAGTTGAACATTACAGTAATTTTGAACAACAATGGTACTAATGGGCTGAAAAGTACAACTGCCATTCTCCAACATGGTGGAAAACAGGGATGCCCACTGCACTTGTGCAGTATTAATGCCTCTGGCTGGCAGCTAGGAGGTCTGGGCAAGGAGCACATCACCCAGAAACAGGGTACAAAGAAATACAGTGAGGTGAGCTTCCAAGCAGGGAGTCCAAGGGAAAGTAACAGCTGACTAGAGGTGTGATTTCTCCCTAGAAATACACAAAGGGAGGAAAAATAGCTGCTCAAGCCTCCCCACATATTTTGGGGAGAAGAGTCCAGAGAAGGCATCCACAAATATTAAAAGCATTATGGTTCATGACACATGAAGCATGGGCCATAGCCAATGCAAGGGAAGGACCTTTCCCTGCTTTTCCTTCAACTTTACTAAATAATTGCTCTTCTTCACTGCCACTACAGCTCTTAGCAGGCCACACGTACACCAGGGATGCCTGTTCCTCTCCAGCCTTCTGTAGGACTTCTAGTACAGGTGCTGCCCTCTGCTAAACCCTTTTGAGTTTTGTAAATCTCAATCAGGGTAAGCAATCCTCATATCAGCCATAATCCTTGAAAGCACCCAGCTCCAAACTTGCACGCATGTGAGGGAGCAAGTAAACCCCAAATTGGTAAACAGTTTATTACTCATTTAATTTGATCACTCAGCAAAACTCCCAGTTTGCTAATACACCTAGGTGCTTCTGTTACAATTACCATTGAATTGCAGAGAAACATCCCCCCAAATCTTTCCATATGGACAGCATTTGTTTGACAGACAGGTCTGAGTATCCCCCATCTGAAGAGTTCTAATTCCACCTATCTAGAATCTAACAAGCCATTCGGGAGAATAGGAGAAGGCTCATCGCCCTGAGGAAAAGCATCCCAGAGAACAAAACAGCATCTCAGGCCTGCTGTTAGCAGTGCTTTTCCTTTGCATAATGTTAAGAAGCAGTTTTATGGAAATAACCCTTTCCCTGGTCCCATCAAAACCATCAGTTTGTACCCAACCTGATTTAAAGCCAACCCAGCAAAGAGGGGACCCAACTCAGGGCTGCTCAAGTGCCAGAAACAGCACATGAGAACCAACAAAGTATTCCCAGATTTGGAAGATAAGTCTCTCCAGAGCCTTCTCTCCTCCAAGCTAAACAAGCCCAACTGCCCCAACATTTCTTCATAGGTGAGGCATTCCAGCTCTTTAATCATCTTCCCACCCCTCCTCTAGACTCACTCCAACAGTGATCTAGTTGCGTGGCTTCCTTGCAGTAGTCTCTCACGTTTCTGAAGAATAGCTTGAACAACATACCTGCTCTAGACTAACCCCATCTCCAGCAGCTGAACAACAGAGCCACAGAACAGGAAGGAAAGAATACTTCATCCAAAACTTAAGGCACCCGTGCTTTCTGCTCTTAAAGGGAGTACACGAGATGCTCAGGCGCATCTGATAATGAGGAAGAGAACTGTGGAAATTAGCATAGTTCCTTACCACAAGTGCCTTTAATCACCAAATTAAGGAGAGGGCTGGGGCAGAAGTCCTGGGGCACATTTTGGGGAGTTTGTAGTGTTGCTGAGTGGTCTGTGTTAAGGTGATCTGAGTCTGAGAAGCCCTAGGTTTCCCCCAGTGCATCTTTTAGGAGGTTCAATATTAATACTTTAAAAGGAAGGCTGTGATAGGACTATTTCATATTCCAGGGGTTTTTAGGACCCTTCCTGTTCACGGGAACAGGGCAGATTTTCTACATGTGACTGTTTCTGTGACTGAGTAGAAGTGCAGAACCTCTGTACACCCACATTGCAACCTGTAGGATGGGAATCCTACTTACACACCTGCCTGGGCTGCCATTGGTGCAGAGATGACTCTGTTACAGGCTGTGTCCAGCACCTGCCATTGCCTCTGTTTCTCACACCACAGCTCCTGTCTTGCAGTTTCACACCTCACTCCCTTCCATGCTGTTGCCCCAAGGTGACCGCTTCTCTCCCTTCTCTTCCCTACCCAAACACTGACGTTGCCAGCACATGCCCATGTCACCTGTGGGCTCTGCAAATAAAATCATTCCTGCAGTGACAAGCATACCCATATTTCTGGCTCGCCTTGGGGAAACTCTCACTCAGCTCATGTCCCAGCTTCCTTGCAATATGATTACTTAAGGGGGAGGAGAGCTCCTCCTGTAACCATGAGCAGATCTAATAGTTGCAGACTTTTTTTTTCTTATTATCAGTGAATATAACCAGGCCAGTCAGGAGAAACCTGGGCTGCCCACTATGTAATCCAGACAGCCCTAAAGCACACAGCAGTGCAGCAGGGCACATTTCAAGATCCAGTATTTCCAAATAAAGAAATATTGGGAATTTTTTGCCCTCCTCCTAGCAGCAGGGGGGCAAAACTGCTGGAGATCCGTCATGGTGACAACAGAGATGATCTGAAGGATGCAGAAGGAGCATTTCTATCTGAAGGCACTGAGGCTGTCAAAAGTCCCTTGAGTTCTCAAGATGAATCATAGAATCACAGAATAATTAAGGCTGGAAAAGATCTCCAAGATTATCCAGTCCACCTACAACCAATAATTCCTCACTAAACCACGTCCATTAGTACAGCATCTAAACATTTCTTGAACACCTCCAGGGGTGGTGACTCAGCCATTTCTCTGGGCCATTCCAGTGCCCAACCACTCTTTTGGAGAATAAATTTTTCCAACCTGAAATTCTCCTTGCTTGCAGATACCACAGTTTTCTCACTCTTTGAGGGCCCCATGGAGGCAGGATATAGGTGGTAGAGACAGAGAAAAGGTTGTTCTCAGCCAAAGTGGCAGCACAGGGTCAAGCTGATGGGCAGAGGCGGGGACTTACGAGGCCTGCCAAGCTTTCTCTGCCATTAGAATTTAACTGGAGCTTTATAAGGATGGAGATTGGTGTGTTCAGTACATGCTGGCATGGGATGCACTGTGTCCCAGGCCATTGCCACTGGCAGAGATTGCCCAAAAGCCAATGGCACGGTGTGGCTGGAGCTGCAGGAGGGGCTGGGGCCCACTCTGCTCACACTGACCCAGGGGCACCTCAGGCTGTGAGGAGTGCTTGCGGCTGCCACAGCTCTTTCCCATTTTCAGAGCATCACTGCGGAGGGTGATGGCTGTGTAATGAGTTTCTTTAGTCTTGCCTGAATGCTTTCAGCTCTGCAGACAAAACGTCTCTGTTTGGCACCGTGGAGCAGATGAGTAGCTGATTACACACTATCCTGCCCTGAACACAAATCTTCACAATTAGTGGGATTTCTTCCAGGTGATGCGCATCTATGAATAGTGATAATTTTTGAGCTCATCTCTTTACCAACTGGGGGAAAAAAAACAAGAACTTGCAAAAACCTCTTAAAACCTTTCTAGACCAAAAAAGTCCAGGAGTGCTTCAGTGAAAGATCTCAGGGCCCCATCAGGGCCCACCTGATGTGCTTGAGTGGTGGACTTGCATGTATCTCGTGAAGTTCCACAATGCCAAGTGCAAGGTCCTGCACTTGAGTCAGGGCTATCCGAAACATAAGGAGATTGAGAGCAACCGTGGGGGAAGGAGCCGGGTATGCTGATTGTTGGGATGAGACTTTTGGGTAAGGACGTTAAATGTACGAAGAAAGGAAACCTAGAGAAACTAGAGGTTTTCCTTCTTGAACTGCACTCCTGTGCAATAGATATGTCTTCTTTAAGTGCTTAGGTGCTTGGCAGCAGTTATCTATCCCAGAAAATGATAGTGAAGGAGTACCTGGCCCTGCCAGAAGACAGCAGGTTGTCATCAGGGAATGGAGCTGGTTACACGGCACATTGCCATTGTGCTCTTAGTTCAGTGCTCTAAGAAGCAGGGTAGAGTGGCTGGGTTGGTGTGAAGGATGATGCTGGACATTGCCAAGGAAAAAGAAACACCCAGCCAGGACCAGGCACTTGGACATTCCCCTGTGCAGAGATGCAACTTCCTGAGGGAACTGCACATTGTTATGGATCAGACATGTTCATTTGGAGGAAAACAGCCTATTCCTGAGCTAAGGAGGATGTGGGAGGGCCGGTCTGATTGAATTAAATTATCTAATCCAGGTGTGGTAAGGGAAACATCATGTGGCAGAAAAAGATTCTGTATCTGATAGCACAAATCCTGGGGAAGGAGGCAGCAGAATCAATCTAATTGTGCACAATAAAAACCAACAACAGAGAAGCTAATAATTCATATTTCAATAGAGCATCTTTCATGCTGAAGGATACAAACGAGATTTTCCTTTTGGCCACTTTGAAATTCAGCCACCTTGAGAGCGGAACACAGCCGTGCATAACATCTGACACTGCTTCCATGTTGATGTATTTGTTAATATGCAAATTGCCAATCAGTGTATCTTCAAAAGGTTATTGCAGTCAGATAATAAATCAGCCCTATGTACCTATATGCTGACAGTGCCCAAACCTCAGAGCCCTGGTGTTGTTTTTGTATACATGCATCTCGGAGCGGAGTTCAATGCACCCGATACTGTTCTTCTGCAATAGGAAGATCAAAAGAAAGAAATAGAAAATGGCCTTTGTGGTCCTCTTCACTGGTGTTACAGCTGTTCTACACTCATTTCTGACTTTTCTCCTGTCTGTTTTGTATTCTGCCTGGAAAAGGAAAGCTGCCTGCATTCCCCTGCTGGAGGAGGAAAACACAAGACTTTTC
The DNA here is from genome assembly GCF_002078875.1 of Numida meleagris. Taxonomy (NCBI): domain Eukaryota; kingdom Metazoa; phylum Chordata; class Aves; order Galliformes; family Numididae; genus Numida; species Numida meleagris. The sequence goes on from NC_034413.1 coordinate 57,682,465, forward strand.
ACCAGGAGGCATATGCAGGCAAAGACAGAAAAACATGGATTCATGCAGCTTCGGATACAGGAGGCCTTTGGCCAGGGCAGCAGAAAATCAGAATTAATGTTGTGCGGCTTCTCCTGGCACAGTGCAGCCAGTGCCTTTTCTCTGTCCTCTTGAGCCTCGCTCAGCTGGAGAGTTGTCAAGTGGGGCAAGGGGATTTGGGGATTAAGCCACCTGCTCTTCTTTCACATGGTTTATTTTTGCTCAGCTCCGCAGACGTGCTGTCCTACGGGTCCTTCCCCAGGTCCCACCGAGAGATGTGGCCGCTGTGGGTTGGCTTGGCCCACTCAGGTGCTCCCAGAGCATCCACCACCGCTATAGGAGTGCATCCTGCAGGCAGCAGCCTCACTGCCACACCACCAGCCGCATTGTTGGGTACCTGACAGAGTAACCCTTGGTGCTGCTGGCTGGTTTCTGCCTGGTGAGGCAGCTCAGCCTCAGCTCTTAGCTGCAGCATTTCCAATGAGCTGCCTCTGCTTCTGGTACACATTCATGCCAGCAAGGGTTTAGACTTTTCTCCAGACACTTAAGAGACTTTCTGGCAGGATTTGATGGCTGAACTGTAGAGCTCCAGCACCCATGGTCCCCAAGAGCTGGGATTCTCCCTCTGCTACCTCCTCAGTATGCTTTTGTTCAGTATCTCTGCTTGCAGGGCTGCCTAGGACTTTAGAAAGAAATGACCAGGCTAGACCAGGTCAAGTTCAGGCTGGATGGGGCTCTGAGCAACCTGATCGAGCTGTAGGTGTCTGTTCATTGCAGGGGAGTTGGACCAGATGGCCTTTAAGGGTCCCTTCCAACTCAGATGGTTCTATGATTCTATGAAATGCCTTCCCCACTAAGACGTTCTCTAGTAATAAGGAACTTGATCTCACCCAAATTGGGATGTTCTGAGAACCATTTTAATTTCTTCTAATCAGCAGATGAAAAATGAATTACTTTGGATGTCATGTCCTGCCGCATGGACCTCGTAACGTTTGGAAAAACTGCAGTGGAGTTACCCGGTAATTGAAGGGCTCTACATGAGTGAACTTAGTAATTGCATATTCTTTTCCTCAGGTCTGGGAGGCAGAAAGGAAAAGCGGATCAGGGCCGAGACTTAATGAAATGGTTGAGTCCTGCAGAGCTACTGAAGATAAAATTAACCAAACCATTCACATTATTTGTTATTGCAGCTCCCTGTACCAGCGCACCTCTGGGTGCAACCCAGGCCAGTTCCCAGATGGGAGATGCTGGGAACACTGGGAAAACGCACTGTGCTTCTGTCTTCACGTTGTTATTGTGTTCCAATCAAAGTGCATGCAGATCCATTGGTCCCCTGCTAATGCTGCCCTCTGACTTCCTGGGAGCCACTCAAGGTTGCTAATGGCAAACAGGGGCAAATGTTGCGGAGTAGAGATTCTCTCAGCTGTCATGCTAGAGGCTTTTCAGCTTTCTCGGGGAAAAAAAAAAAAAAAAGAAAAGGTCTCCTGCTGTTTGTTTCACTGTCTTTGAAAATGGGATCTATCATCTGGAGAATCTAACCAGCATCCATTTCCGTGGATTTTCCATGGCTGCTCCTTAGCGGTTGATGGCATAATGTTGTCTGAAATGGCCATTAGCTGGGTATCTTTATGAACAGCTTCCCAGGGAAAGTTCAATTTGCTGAATTATGAGCACATCTCTGAGAAGAATTGCATTATATGGTACTCGCATGCTGAAAGCATTAGCTTTATACTTTGAACTTTTAAAATACGCGTTGATGGATCTGATGAGGATTGAAGAAGTAGAAAGGTGAAGGTCTCAATGGATTAGAGATAATATGCACTAATTGGTATCTTTTTTTTTTCTGAGAAAAATAAATGGTAAATTTAGAAAAATTCTATTTAGCTGAGGCTTTTTCACTAGGAAAAAAAATGCAGTTGTATAAAAAAATTAATGGAAAACGTTTTCAATTGGTACAAGCCATAACTTAAGGGCACTTGATTTGTGCTAAAGAGCAGTTTGACTCCATGGAGTCACATCAGATTTACCCCAGCATCCTTGGGAACAGAGCTTAGCTCACTCTTCTATCTTACGCAGGATAAATCTAAGTATTGTCTAAAATACTTTGTTTTTTAATTAAGAAGAGGCAGAGTGAAACAACAGTGAATTTCTCTTTCAGAAGAGACGAGATCATTCTGTTTCACAAAATGGATGTGGTCCACAGCAAATCTCCAGTAGTTTAAAGCCTCAGTACGCGTTGGGTGAAAGCCCAGGAGCTATAGACTAGGACACCTCTTCTCCTTGATGCTGAGACAGCTCCCACTCTGTATTCAGCTCAAGTCTGGAGCTGAACTCACTCTCACACCCAAGAGAGCTTAGAGGTATTCAGGTATCTTGATTTCACATGCGCAGCGCTGTGATTTCTGTGCACCGAAGGCACTTCACTTAATCGGTGCTATTATCACACCTGATGAGGCACAGCAGGTGATATTTGAGATGCTTGCCTTTTGATTCCTTGCAACTGAGCAACATTTAGTAAGAATTACTTAAATCAGCTAATCAAAAACAAGTTCAATGACATTAGGATGAAGTGGGCTCCAGAACACCTAGGCAAAGTTATTTATCTTGTGGAAATCATTCTTTAGAGGGAGAAGCAAATAATTCCCAATGTGATCTATAAACTCTCTGTTTCTTGGGCTGTGGATAAGTAGTCATTGTTCCTGACAATCCTTTGTTATTCCCTATTTCAGGCAAGGTTTGAGTTTGTTCTTGTGGAACAGATTTCCATGACCCTTTGCCTGCCTCCTGGTGCTGTGGAAGCAGGATGGAGGGGCTGCTTGCAGTTGGGAACTGGATGGAGGCATGTGCATGGGGCTGCCTGGACCATGACAGCGTCTTTCTCAAAAATTCACATCCGACTTCAATTCCCAGCAATGGAAGTGGCCCAGTTTTTCCCTCCTTCAGCAGGGATTATCCCAAATCAGAACCATCCCTTAGCATCCCCCCTGTCCCCCTTTAGCACATGAGTGGGGCTTGCATCATTCTCTGGCTTATCTGAGGTGCTAGCGTCCTCCAAAGCCCGCTGCACAAAAAATACCCTGTGATCTTCTGCTTCTTGGGAAAAATATATGTTTTCTGCTCCTTTAACTACTTCTCCTTAAGGGAAATGGATGATAAGAGACACCTGGTCTGCCTCTAGGGCAAGATTCTCATAGCTTATGGAGCCAGTAGTGGGCCTGGGGACCATTTGGGACATATGGACCCAACGATGGGGCTGAGGACCATTTGGGGTGCCTGGACAGATGCCACCTATCTATGACTGTGCCCAGTGATGTCCCAACACTATGGGGTACATATGCCTTGCTGGGTCCACGCTTAGCATCAGTGTCCCACAGTGCTGGAGAATTTTGTGCAGTGCACACAATAATGGCTGAGAGAAAAAGCACGATGGAAACACGTGGCTTCAGTTCTTCAGAGGTAGCTATTAAGTGTCCCCTGTTGTCTGTTGCTGGCTGGCACAGCACTCACACACAGGAGGGGATGCATGGAAAGCATTTGAGTTGCTGGTAGCAACGCGTGTGTTTAGGTTTAAAAGGATGGAGGGGCAGTCCCTATAAGTGAGTGTGAAGACAGAAAGATCATTAGCACATTTTTATTGGAGTTTACCAGCTCTGTAACAATGGGTTTCTCTTTGCCATCGGAGTTAATTCCTCTGTAATTATGTTCCTAATATAGAAATCATTTGGCATTTATTTGCCATAATAAAACTTCCCATTGCATTTAAATTCAATGTGAAGTTAAGTGTATTTAGAAGACTCAGTTGAAGACCCGAAATTAAATATTCCTGGTTTCCTTTTCCAAACAAGACAAACTCAGACAAATGCCAGCATTCAGGTCCATGTGTGCAGCTGCTCCTGTGAGCAGTGGCTGTTACGCGTGCTTATCAGGAGGGATAAGCTCTGTCTTGGTGCACTGATCATGCAGGCAGTGCCAACAATTGGTCCTTCTTGTTACACCTGAGCAAGGAAAACACTCAACTGAGGAAGCACTGCAGGTGTTAAGATCACCACCAGCCATCCTGGTTAGTCAGTCATTTTCAAAACAGGACAATACTCCAGCAGCTGGGGTGGCAGGATGGTGTGCACATGGCTTTTCCCAGCTCTCAGGAGCAGATTGGGCACAGCTGGGGCTGGGAGAGCCCAGAGACCTCATCCTGGCTGAATGACACAACTGTCCCCAGCCCTATGCCCTCTACCTGATGTGTGAGCCACCACAGCTTTGGAAGCAGGCTGTGGATGTGGATGGGCTCCCAGCACATGGCAGGGGCAACACATTGACATCAGTATGCAGGAGGGCTGACGCTGATCCTGATGGCAGTATTTTCTCCCTGGATATACCAGGCATTAGAAGTGTGCACTGGCAATTGTGTTTTTCCCATCATTTCTCGGAAGTCTTCCCAGCAGGCTGAAAACAGGCAGTCCTTAGCCACACTGATGGGCAATGTGCACTCAGTGGGAGCAGCTCCAGTCTGTCTCCAGCAGCATGCTCCTCCTGCAGTAAAGCCAGGTCAGCCTGGCCGGGCCTTTCTGCTCCTGAAGACAAGCTCCTATCTTAGATAACACAAAGCAGGTTGTTGCAGGGGGACAGTATAGAATCATAGAATCTTTAATGTTGGAAAAGACCTCTAAGATCAACCCTGCCATGGCAGGGGGTTGGAAATACATGATCTTTGAGGTCCCTTCCAACCCAAACCTGTCTATGATTCTATGATTCTCTGATTCTCTGATATAGTCCAACCCTCAACCCATCCCCACCACCTCCCTGGGCAGCCTGTTCAAGTGTCTCACCACTCTTTCTAAAGTGTTTTCTCCCTCCAGAGTGTCTTTGTAGAGCAGTGCCCAAAGGGTATTGGTGGGAATGCCATTGTTTGAGGCACTGAAGAGCAAGTTGTGCAGAGCTATCTTCTACAAACCTACAGAAATGGACGTGGGGTTTAACTTCCATTTCTCAGGGCGCAGCTGAGGGACTGTTCCTGAGCTCACTGCACAGCCAGTGACAAAGCTCCTTCTCCTTTACCATACAAAGGATTTATTCCTTTAATATGCCCCTGGTGTTTATTTTTCTGTTGGTACACGAGCACGTGTGCGCGAAGTGTGCGTGTGGCAGTGTTTTATGAATGCCTGCTGTGGACAGAATTGGGCTTCACAGTATGCAAAAATAGCTGTGTGCCACATGCGAGGATATAATACTTCACACGGCTGGAGGAAATGTGATAAATCAGGGTTTTGCTGGATTTGCAAAAGCCCAGAAACCAGGGGTTTCATCTCCATGGTTCAGCCCCGAGCTCTAGTGGGGCACAGCAGAGCTGTCTGGGTTGGAGCATCGTGATGTTAGAGGAACGGGCCCCCACTGCTGTGTAGGATGCTTGTGGACTTCTCTTGGCTCTGAGGAGCTGGGATTTCATAGACTTGTTTACTATGGAGAACAAGGAGACTCAGCGAAGGTTGTCACTGTTGGCTTCTGCTCCATCCCACCCATCCATGCTGCCTCGTGTTGAGCCAAACCCCAGTCACCCCATGGAGCCGTGCAGAGATTTCGGTGTGTGGGACACCATCCTGATGTTTGTCCTCAAAAAGTTTGGGGATCCTAAAGCCTTCCTTGCTCCCCCGTCATTGCGTCCCCTCCAGTGTGTAATGGAAATGGCTGACAGGTAGGGCTGAGCCTGGTTTTGTAGCATAAACAGTTATTTACAGTTGTGCTGAAATTTCATGGAAGATGACATTTTTAGGTCACCTAGCTGAAGCAAATGAAATGATTAATGTGTTTGCATTAGATTTCATAAAAAAAAGTATCACTCTTGCCCAGCACGGCTCTCACTTCCTTGGGATTTCAGATCTGATGCGGTGCCCTGAAACCGAAGGCAGTTTTCCCCCAGGTTTAGGAGGAGCAGGATCTGGCCTACCGCCCCTAGGCTGCTGGGATGTGGTTGTCTTCTGCTGTGTCCAGCAGCCTCAAGCAGGTAACACTATTACCTAAGCCAAACCAAGTGAAAAGTGGCAAAGAGCAAAGGGGTGGCGGAAGGAGCACTTTGGCCAGTACCAGGTCTGTGACGTGGCCTCCTTGTTGTGCCCTGCGGGAGGAGGGAGCCTCATGGTGCCATCTCTCTTTTCCAGGGGGAGTTGCTGAGCCCGTGTCGATGCGATGGATCGGTGAAGTGCACGCACCAGCCATGTCTGATCAAATGGATTAGCGAGAGAGGCTGCTGGAGCTGTGAGCTGTGTTACTACAAGTACCACGTCATTGCCATAAGCACAAAGAACCCTCTGCAGGTAAAGGTACTAGAGACATTTCAAAGTCTATTTATTCTCGGTCCTCTTTTTGTTTCTGGGAGCAAGGAGATTCTACTGGCATGGGTTTTGTCTCCCTGCACTATGGTCCCTAGGAAGGGCTGTAGGGCTTCTCCAACAAGGCCCTGTGCCCTCACTGGTGGTGCTGGGGGCATTCCTCAGGGCCTTCTCTCTCTACTTCACCTCTCTGACCTTGATACCTTTTTCACTTTACTGCTCCCCATGTCCCAGTATACCCCAGGACAGCACCGGAGGTGGTGGCTCTGGTGCTCTGGTCTCTCCACGCTTAATTCTCCGTGTGCAGGTGTGCACACAATGGATAGAGCATATCCTAATGTAAGCACCCGTGGAAGGCAGCAGAGGACCTTCATTTTTCCTCTTGTGAGTTCAAAAGTACTGCAGCTTATTAAACCCCACTGCAGGCCAGTAATTCAAAATCAAGATTTAGAATGGGGAAAGCTGTGAGACTGTTAAAAAAGGGATAATTTATCCTTAATAGCTATTGATTTATTGCTGGAGCAACACCTGAAGATGGACTAATTGCTGAGCACCATTAGTGCCTCAGACATAAGGAAGCACATTAGACCCAGGCACTACTGCTTAATTAGCATCATGTGGAGGGAGAGATATTACAGAAGCATGCTGTGCTCACACACCAGGACAACGCCTGTGTGAATGTTGATCTGGCCAGCATTTGGTTGCATTGACTTTCTGTTCATCTCTCTGCCTCTGACAGGAGGCAAACCCTTTGCCAGTGATGGTGCCCAATTGTACAAGACTGGGGAGATGCAAATCCCTGTTCTCTCCTCCAAACTGCTGCCTGTGTTCAAGGCCAGGTTGGATGGGACCCTGGGCAGCCTGAGCTGATGGGTGGTAACCTTGCCCATGGCAGGCGGTTGGAACTGGATGGTCTTTAAGGTCCTTTCCAACCTCATCTATTCTGTGATTCTAAGATTCTGTGATTCTGTGTGTGTCCTTCTCCAGGCCTGAGGTCACTAAAAACAGTGGAGAAAGAGGCACAGCCCTTAGGACTCAAAACTGAAATGAAGTAGCAAAATTAGTAGGGCATCATGAGGAAATTTTGCTGGGGGGAAGAAAAAAGCATCCCTGCTCTCTGCAAGTCCCTGCAGCTTCTAATTCAATTTTCCCTGTGCCATGGCCGGGAGAGAACAGTAGTTTCATCCCAAGCCCCAGACCCAGAGTGTTTGAGTTTCTTGGCTCCAGTAAATCAGGCCAGATTGAAACACAGCAGGGGAGATGTGGACAGAGCAGCATTTGTTTATTTCTGGAAAGCTGGTCCATGAGTGCCCGAATGCTTCATGAGCCTCAGGTTGATGGAACAATGCTGGGCAGTGTCAAAGGCTTGTGGGTGCAGATTTGTGACGTGTGTGCAGCTTGCTTTTAATGAACGACCTCCAAGTACTCAATATCCCCATACAGCTCAGGGCAACTCAGGACATTCCTATGGCTCCTCACTTGGCTAAAATTTGTTGAAGCAATTCACAGATGAGCCCTCATCCCACAAACACACTACAAAAGCCTGCCCGAAGGATCACTCTTTTTGTCTCCCCTGTTAGAAAGTGACCTTTGCCACAAACATGAAAACTGACTGCCAGGAGCAGCCAAGCCGGAGAGCTAGATAGAGATTTCTGCTTCGTGAGCAAGATTCCTGGGGGATCGTGTTCTGAGGGCTTCCCGCTGCTGGCAGGGACTTCACAGTGCCTCTCGCAGAAATGTGGGAGATTTGGCTCAGCAGAGGCTGGGAAGAAGCAACTGGAGTGAAAAGCCACTTGGTCTGGAACAAATGCGGCACGTGCGGAGCTGCAGCTGTGTGCCCCGGTGCCCTGCCTGGTGTCAGCACAAAGGCACAGCTGGGAAGCAGGTGTTACACCAGCACCAGCATGTGAAATCCTGAGGGACGTGGCTCACGTATGAAGCCCGGAGTTCCCAAGAGGACTAAGGGACACAGGACCCATAGCCTATCACCATGCATGTCCCTGTGCTCCTCGATCATTCTTGCCATCCTCCCATGCTGAAAAAGGGAGGTAGAGAGGCTGTGACGCTCTGGTACTATGTGCCATAACAACATGCCACAGTGTGGCCAGGTGGGAAGTGTGTCTTTTCTGCTCAGTCTTCACCCCACATGTGGACAGCCGGGGCCCCTGGACATAGTGGTATGTCTCTTAGCAAAGCCATAATCCCTGCCCTTTCTTCTCAGGGACTGTTGGAATTTCTACCTAGCTTTATTCTTTTTAGAAAGCTCTGAATTTCTCAAGCACAGACACAAGGCAGGGACATCCATTTGTTCCTGACCAACCATCGTATGGGCAAACACCACACAGAATGCACCTCCTTGTGAAATGAAGCATGTTCAGATGATGCTCAGAGCCTGGCTGCGCTCCAGTTGGTCAGAGAAGGGCAGCACACCCAACACCCACATGTTCCCCAGGATCTGCCTATTTCTCTGCCCATTTGGACACGTGCCGCACATGTTCTAGAGAGCCTAGGAGTATGGCATGGGCCAGATGTGCATGGCGTGGGCAGAGAAGTTGCAGTCAGGGGAACATGGTTCATACATAATTAACACAGATTCCTTCAAGCCTCCAGGCTGTTATGATGTCTCATAGCAGAGAGGGGCCTCCAGTCTGGCATTTTGTTATAAAGAATTTCTGTAAATTAACCCCTCAGCCCTGGATGGCTGGAATTTAAGAGCAAAAGACTTAAAGCAGCAACACTGCTGAGACTGGAGGATTAAAGTTGTTGGAAAACATGGCAAGCACCCTGGCAAGCAGCAGCAAATGAGTAAAAATTTCCCACCCACTATGAGCAATCAGGAGGTGCACAGCTTTTGTCCATCCGTCCCCCGCTGTCCTTCTGCTGGTCCCTGAGGCAGGAGATATGGGCACGGAGAGTCTAAAAGCTCCTCTCCACTGTAGTATTTGTGCAAAGCCCATGATTTTAATGAGGCCCTGAAAACACAGCGTTTTGGAAGCATGCAATAGCACTTGCTATGACAGGGCTCTGCGGTGGGTTTCATCTATACAGCTTTGTAGCCACTTCCATGCCACATTCATTCGGATGCTCTGATTTCAGCAAATACCAGATCAGTTGGAACCAGCCTTCCCAGACCTACTGCTGTCTGCAGTCTCAGGGAGTCCAACTCTGTGTCACATTCTTATCCCTGCCTCTTCCTGTCCGATGGGTTAGTTCATATCCAAAGGCCCTCAGTTATGGAATGCTGGGGCTGGGATCTGGTCCCAGTTCTCTCCAGGGCTTTGGGAATGGCCCCTCCTTCTCCCTGCTCTCTTTCCTGCATTTGAATAAACCAAAGCATCTGCAAATGTACAGCAGGGAACCTACCATGGCTTTAAGACAAATCTGCTTGGTGAATGTACTCTCCTAAAGATAATCAAGGTAGATAGCCAGGGCCTCAGGACAGCACTGAGGAGAGATCCAGACCCAAGCACTGATGGGAATGCTCTGCTGCATCCTTCTAGGATAAACCTCCACTTGTTTGGGATGCTGGGTCTGAAACAAAATTGCTGAGTAGCACACTCAGGATGTTAATGATACGTACTAAGGGGACGTGTCAGATATAGCAATAAAAATAAACTGAACTGCCTGAGGCAGGCATGGGGGAGCTCTCAGAGGAGTGTAGGAAGGCTTTTCTAGCAAGCAAGGCTTCTTAGCAAGCTGCTGCACTAAGACAGAGAGATCTTCTGCAGGCAAATGTGTGCCTTGGATCTGCTTGTGCTCATCCTTGTGAATCTTTGGAGACTGCTGGTGTTAAAGAAAGGGAAATATGGATCAGACCCCAAATACTACACTAATGACATTATTAATTTTTGTTACATTAGCAGCGGGGTGGGGGGGTTGGTTACAAGGCTCTGAGAGAAGCACTGAGGCAAACAGGGAAATGATCTTGCCCCAAGTACAAACCATAGATTATGAGATCATGTCAAGTGGGACATGATGGGCAGGCATCAGTCCTAGATTAATCTCTAGCTATGATCATTGCAGGCATCAGATCTGGGCTGCTAAGAACCATTTTCTAAGGCATCTAGGGCACAGAATTTTGGGGAATGAACATCTGGGTGTTGTGCCAAAGTGGTCAGCCAAGAATGATGGTAGCAGAGGACAGGCAGACAGTTTCTGAATGAATTAGGACATTTAAGGTGGTGAGGCACTGGCACAGGCTGCCCAGAGAAGCTGCGGGTACCCCATCCCTGCAGGTACTCAAGGCCAGGTTGGATGGGGCCCTGGGCAGCCTGAGCTGGTGGGAGGCAACCAGCCCATGGCAGTGGGTTGGAACTGGATGGTCCTTGAGGTCCCTTCCAACCCAAGGCATCCTGTGATTCCATGAGTCTTCAGAGCATTCTGCAGGCAAGGAGCCCTTTTTCCAGTGTGGTTGGCAAAGCCATTGCAGAGAGCTGCTTCAGCACTCTGAAGCCACTGTGAGCCCAGTACTCACAAAGCTGCTTCTGTTACCCAACGGAAGCCCATAATGCTTCCTGGTACCTCCAAGTTCCACCCTGTTCAGCAGTGGCACACCATCTATAGGGCTTTCTACCTGCCCTAAGTCAGTCTCGACTGACAGTGTGAGTGAGCTGCCTGTTGTTAAAGGTGCACTGCACTACAGCCCAGCAGCTCACTGCACTCAACAGTTCACATATGACAGCCAGTTCACCCACTAAATCCCTGGTTTTCTGGCCTTACTGATGATGGAGAGATTAGGAAAGCATTATATTCTTGTGCGAGCTGGTTGTTTTCTCCACCATTCAGCTCTGACCCGTGGGTAATTGCACCTCAGTGCCACACTCTGAACAGTCTGGGCTGCTTCGTTACCACCAGCACCAGGCAGCAGCTCTGTTGGTGTTCCAGCATCTTTGCTCCCATCCAAAGGCAGGTTTGAAGCTCGTGCTCAGGTGTAGCTTCTCTGCCCTGAGCCACATCTCCTTTGAAAGTATAATGTATTTAAAATCACGCTGATGCCTCCCTGTCTCTGTAAAGCAGTTGTACGCAGCTGCTAGCTGTAGGAAACATCTTCTTCTCCTTTTTCTCTCTTTAATTGCTACCTTGGAAGGACCTGTTGCTGCCACAAGCCTTGCAGTGTGCCAGACAGATGGTGAGGAGCCAGCCCATTACCTCCTTGAGAGAGAGAAATGATGCAGAATGATTTTGCTGGCACAAGCAGGTCAACGTGAGGAACCTGCAGCAAAACCATAGCAGGCAGCACTAGGAAAGGCTCCCCGCACCCCCATCCCTTCAGTGTTTACCAGACTTGGTGGAAGGGGAGAGGACTGCCTCAGTGGGGAACAGCCTCTGTCTCTTCTCAGGAGCTTTACCGTCATCTATCTACTCCATGGTCAGCTATGAATCAGGCTGGTGCCAGCACCTCAGTGAAGCTGTACATCCCTGATGCACAATTTGAGGGCTGTCTGCCCTTGCAGGACATCAGCCAGAGACCAAGGCTGGCAGAGGCAGACACTTCAGCTCACCTCTGAGCCAAGCCATGCGATCACCTTCCAGATGCAACTTCTCCCAAAGCAGTGCTTTGCAAAGGAATGCATTCAGTCCAGGGGTCTGGTCACTAGACTGGCAGCAGTGCTGTGCATCCCTTTGCCAGCACAAGTCACCTTACTGCCCTCCAAGCAAGGGTCAAAGTTCTCCCTATATCCCAAAAGCGCTGGTGACCTCTAGTTGGTCTGGGTATTAAAGAGCAAACTGCCTTCTTGCCCTAAAGTGAGGTTATGAGGCTTGACAGATGACCCTGGTGTCCCAGGATGTGTTTGACAAAGGGGTGGGGTGCTTGGGGCTTTCCAGAGCTGACACCTCACGGGGACATTGAATTTGGCATGAACCCAGGCAAAAATGTTCAATCCCTCTGAATCCTCTGCACTTGAAGGAGGTTGATGTCCCCCTGTATTTATCCTTCTATTGGCCCTACTGCAATTTCAAGGGCATGTATCTCATGGCTAAAGGTGGCCTATATATTTCCATCTCTCCCAGCCTGTTTACGCATTTGATTTCTGATTTGCAGGAGGCACTGTGGGCCATGTCCCCCCAAGTCTTGTCAGAGAAAGCAATTTCTGCTCTTGGTTTTTACAGGACAGTCCTCTCAGCAGCATAAATCTGAGTAAGGAAGTTTTATTCTGGATGACAGAGAGGAGTTCGGGCTTTGGATATTTATAATGTAGCTTTGGATATTTATAATGTAGCTTATACAAAGCTATTTGATGTAGCAAATGGATTTGGGGGAGTTGGTACTGTTTTTTTCTTCTGAGGAAGAAGCATTGCCGTTTACCTCAGTAAACAGCCTGAACATGTCATAGAATCATAGAATCATAGAATGGCTTGGGTTGAAAAGGACCTCAAAGATCATCGAGTCTCAACCCCCCTGCCAAGTGCAGGGTCGCCAACCACTAGACCAGGCTGCCCAAGCCATGTCCAGTCTGGCCTTGAATGCCTCCAGGGACAGGGCATCCACAACCTCCCTGGGCAACCTGTTCCAGTGCATCACCACCCTCTGTGTGAAAAACTTCCTTCTAATATCTAACCTAAATCTCCCCTGTCTCAGCTTAAAACCATTCCCCCTTGTCCTATCGCTATCCACCCTCACAAACAATAGATCCCCCTCCTGTTTATACGCTCCCTTCAAGTATTGGAAGGCCACAATGAGGTCTCCCCAGAGCCTTCTCTTCTCCAAACTAAACAAGCCCAGTTTCCTCAACCTTTGCTCATAGGAGAGGTGCTCCAGCCCTCTGATCATCTTGGTCGCCCTCCTCTGCACTCGTTCCAAGAGCTCCACGTCCTTCTTGTGCTGGGGGCCCCAGGCCTGGACACAATGTCATCACCTAAAGGCAGGGAGTCCTGGCAGCAGCAGCTTGCATTGTTGGTAACATTCTGTGGGGTGTACATTGCTTCCATGAGATCTTTCTTGCCTACTGTTGTGATCCTGTCACATCTCACCAAGCAGCATGGAGCCTGGTCATGGGAGACCTCCAAGGGAAAGCATGGCTGTCTGAGACCAATCTCATGATAAAAGGATGCCCTCACCAAGGCTGCTGCCTGGTGTCCATTTGAGGCAGCGTCCTGGCCTGTGATGGCCAGGTTTTGGGGATGTTATTATCAGGGTCTTTATACCAGTCCCTCCTGCCTCCCTCAGGTCTTTGTGCTTTCCTGGTGAGATACAGGATTCCTTTCCTTTTCAGCAGTGCTCTCAGGAAACACGGGGCCTTGCACTCTCAGACAACTGCCTTGCTCCAGCCAAGAGGTGGACCAGGTAAAAGCATCTGTGTGTAGGGTGCACAGATAAGGTATAGGTGATCTTTGGGATCTCCATGAACCACCGCAATGAAGCAAAATAGCGATGTCCATCATGTAACTACTTTCTCCTCTTTTTCCCTCCTCCCTTCCCTTGTCTCCCCTCCTCTCCCTGTTGCTGTCCCTTGCAGTGGCAGGCCATCTCCCTGACAGTCATTGAGAAGGTTCAGATAGCAGCGGCCATCCTGGGTTCCCTCTTCCTCATCGCCAGTATCTCGTGGCTCATCTGGTCGACCTTCAGTCCTTCAGCCAAGTGGCAGCGCCAGGACCTGCTCTTCCAGATCTGCTATGGAATGTATGGCTTCATGGACATTGTCTGTATAGGTGGGTGAACGTATCTCATGGCGCATGGCCGGGGTTGCCAACCGCCCACTCACCTGCAGAGAGGAGCGGGAGATGGTGTGGAGAGCTCTGTTCCTGGATTGAACCTCCTCTGCTTTTCCCCTTCTTTGCTTTTTCAATGCCTTTTACACAGTGCTCTCTGCCAGTCTCTGCAGCCCTGGAGAATCTCCTTGGCTGGGCTGGCAGAGGAACCTGCAGCAAGCCCAGAGAGAAACAAATCTCTCTTCAAAGCGAGAAGAGGGCAGGGAGGTCTAGGGGAGGCTGGCAAGTATTGATTAACACTGGGGAGGAAACTCCTACCTTTCTGGAATAACTGATACAGGGACTGCCCTGTGTTTTACCACAGCAGGGTCTTGTTTGCACCTTGCAGCCAGCACCACGCTCTTTCCATGTGCATGGCTGTACAGGGAGCTGTGGGAGGGTGGTGGGTTCAGGGCAAGGTCTCTGTCTCCAGGGCAGCCTGGGCAGGGGGAGATGGCTGGCAATACCTGTGGGCACTCACCAGCCAGGCCATGAAACAGTGGTAGTTACCAAAACAGTCAAGTGAATGCCAGCCATCTCCAAACACGCTCCTGATCAATTTCCACCCAAGCACAGGCCAACGAATGACGTGAATTCAAATGATCTTGCCAGGAAGAGCATTCCAGAGGGTCCCTCGTGCCTGGTTTCTTCCATTATTGGCATAAATACAGAATGAGTTTCCCAAAAGAAAACAAAAATAGGACAGGGCAGTACTCTTGGCTTGGTGGCTTAGTGCTAGCGTGAGTAGAGCCATTCCTGAGGAAAGGAGCACAGTCCCCAGGTCAGCCCTCAGGAAGAGCAGTACAGTTTGTATCGCAGTTGACGAAATTGGAATAGGGAAGTAACACTAACCAGGCCTCAGGGAGAGAGGTATGGGCAGCACACCCTGGTCTGGGTTCGGATTGGTGTCAGCATCCTTCCAGGACAGCACAGCCGAAACCCAGACCAGTTCTTCCCACTGCTGCCATCCCTGTGCTGACAAGACGTGAGCTTGGTCTGCTCTGTCGTGAGCTACCACAGATCTACAGCAACAAGGAGTGGCCAGGGAGGGTGAAAGAGAGACAGGCAGCCGCCATGTGCTGGCACTGCAGCCCTGCTGACATCCTCTTGTTGGTGTGATTGGGAGTGGAAAAAGTGATCTCTCTGTGCATGTGGCATGTGCGTGTGTCACCTTGTTGTCGGAGGACAGAAGAGGAGAGCCTTGGCATGGGCAGACATCAGTAATATGATTAACTGGCTTTGATAAAGCTTCAAGAGCTGAGGGGAACTGATTAGCTCATCTGTCAATAGATGCTAAATCCTCCCACATGGCAGAGAAC
The DNA here is from genome assembly GCF_002078875.1 of Numida meleagris. Lineage (NCBI taxonomy): Eukaryota > Metazoa > Chordata > Aves > Galliformes > Numididae > Numida > Numida meleagris. The sequence continues at coordinate 57,697,814 of NC_034413.1, forward strand.
GAGCTATGCCAGCTAGGAACTGAGAGTGAGGGGGGCAGAAAGATTCACATTTGAGGGGTTTTGCTGCTGCTTCTGCTTCTTCTTCTTCTTTTTTTTTTTTTTTTAAGGATCTGGCCTTTATTTCTCCTCTCCACCTTCTCTAGGGGGTAAAAAATATCCCTTTGCATCTCTACTGATGTCATCACTAAGCACACTGCCCCAAGCTGCGAGCTTTGATTTTTCCAGTCAGAGAGCAAGGGGCCATCCCATTCCCAGGAATACTTCAGAGTTGCGGCTGAGAGCAGCCCCTTGCCTTGCAGCCCTCCCTGCACAGCTGGCAGCCCTGGTGGGCCAGACATGTTGTTTTTCCCACAAACTCAAAAGCAAGTGGGAAGCACTACAATGCAGTGCCTTGATGTGTATGTTTTCTCTTGCCCAGCACCTCAGAGCAGTGCCCACCCACGGCTGGCTCCAGTCGTGTTGTGTGCAGCATGTCTGCTGCGCTTGCAGGCAGCCCACCCATGATCAGCCAGGAGAGATGATGTTTTGTAGCATGAGAGCCTTTTGTATACATTTCATACATTTCTCCAGAAAAGCGGATACATGCATGCAGTCAGCACCCGTGTTAAAACATGCTTGTGTTGTGTCCTTTGCAATCCCAGCTGCTTAATTAATTTAGATTGGATATAAGGAAGAAGTTTTTTACAGTAAGGGTAGTGAAGCACTGGCACATGTTGGCCAGAAAGGTGGTGGATGCCCTGCCCTTGGAGACACTCAAGGTCAGGCTGGAGGGGCTCTGAGCACCTGATCAAGCTGTAGGTGTCCCTGGTCATTGCAGGGGATTGTACCAGATGGCCTTTAAGGGTCCTTTGCAACTCAAACAATTCTATGATTCTGTGAATTCCTCATTCGTTGCAGCTTTCCTTGGCTGTGATGGATGCAGCAATGGCAGCACTCTATAAGACTTGGGGTGAGTTCCTCAGTGCAGAGCAGCTACTTCCCATCTTTTATCCTTCTCCCAAGCCTCTCAGCCCCATGCAATGTCTCTGATCACAGCCGGGCAAAACTGGCTCCGGAGACTCAGAGTTCTGCTCCTGACTGCCCGAAGCCTGGTTTTACTCCTCCCCGGGCTTTAGTTCCACTTCTGCAAGTTCAGGATAAAACCTCTCATGGATAATTGTAGTGACAACAGTTCTAGAAATACCAGGGTGCAGTCTGTGCATTTTTGTAACTCCTGCTCCACAGCCCAGCCCTCTTCTCCTTTTGCTTTCCAGCCCGTGGATGAGTATAAAAAAAAATAAGGCACTAAGAAATGCTCACTGATGGGGAAAGAGCAGGACATTAGATGCATTCAGTCCTGTTAGATTTGGGATTTTTTTCAGCTAACATAACACTCACATTGTGTACTGTTCGGTAACGGGCTGCACAGCCTTAGCTTGCAGATGCTATTCTGTAGGGCCTACACTAATTGTGTGTATTCCAATTGCATCTTCCATCAGTTTGATCCTGAGTTTTGCTTCCACTGTCAGAGGAACAGAGGTTTGAAAAACAAGGTAGGCTCTGAGCACCTGATGGAGCTGTAGGTGTCCATGTTCATTGCAGGGGAGTTGGGCTAGATGGCCTTTAATGGTCCCTTCCAACTCAAACGATTCTATGATTTCCAGATGAGCACATGCTGAAGCAGTCCCTTGGCACGTCCTGCCTGTTTCCACTTTGGTTGTTCTTCCATCTCTCGAGTCCACTGAGTAGTCACTGAGTGACTTTTGCCCAGGAGAATAATTGACACATGCAAATTGGGATTCACACAGATCATTTGGTGATTGTTATCCTCATTTGAGCTGCATGCACATGCTCTGAAACTGCCTGATCTGCTCCAAACTGAGTTTTCAAAAGAAAGCATTAACCCAGAGACTACTGAACCATGCATCCAAATTTTGAGGGTTTGACTCAGCCACTCACATGTGGTAATACACAAGCTTTCTTTGAACTGTGCTAGATCCTAGCATGCTCAGCAAAGACAGCTGTAATGGACAGACACCATTTGCTGCCCCTGCACCCACCAAAAGAAACAAAAACACAAACAAAATAAAGTGAATCTGCACCTCAAAACCAGCAAGACAGACGGCGTGGTCCCACATGCCAGAAGGTGTATCCATCTGGGCAAGATGTGCAAAATGGTCTTTCAGCATTGTTCTCCCCTTTGTTCTCAAGTATCAAACAGGAGGGCAGGACGCTCTGGAAAGGATTGCTTGGAATTTTCAGGAGTCTCCAATACTGGAAATTTTAAAGAACCTGTTAGAAAAACATATGTCAAGAACAGGTTGCAGAGAGATGATCCCAGTTTGTGAAGGAGGAACAGACTAAATGCTTCTTGATATCCAGCCAGCCATGTCTTTCACTGTGATCTCTCTCTCTCTTTCATGTGTGCTACCTCTCATCATGTCTGCAGGACAGACATGAGAGCTGAATTAAACCAGAAACCGGCAACGGTGCTAGCATAGGTATTGCTCTGCTACGACATAGACTTGAGATCTGTGGCCAGGAGGTGAATGAGAAGTGAGGTGGGGACAGTTCATTTGATTAACTGCCCTCCCCACAGGTCTCTGCAAGATAAATCCAGAAATCTGGCCTAAAGAGGGATTAGCAGAAATGCAGGTATTGAAATGTAAAGATAAGTGGAGTGAGCCTGAGCTACTGAGTAGAGAGATTGGCAGCTTAGAGCTGGGCTGTAAATCCTGAGAGATACCTGCCTGTTAATTAAATGACAGTCCTTGGAGGGGGAAGGAGGGGTTTGTCTCTCTTTCTGTCAAGGTGCAATTAGAGAAAGTCGGTGTTTGTAGATTAAAGTGTCATTTGGGGTCAGGAGGACAGGAAACAATCTCCTGTTAAACAAGGAGTAGCTCTGTCAGCTAATGAGAGCATGTCACAGCCTAGACTTAGGAAATCACCAAGTCTGCTCCAAGGAGAGAAATGCAGCTCAAAAAGGACATAAGCACGTTGTTGTGTGCAGCACTGTCATTGTCACTGTTTGTGTGTGCAGCCCCATTTGTGTGTGCAGCCCCGCTTGTGCTTGCACACATGGCATTCCTGCGATTGACATGTTGGGGGCTTATCCCCGGCGATGCAGAGGCAACCTGATCCAACTTTCCCTGGATTGCTGTCCAGTGGGACTGGTGCTTTGTCCATGCTCAGCCACTCTTTGCACTCTGACTCACCCTGCCTTGCTGCTGACAGTCGCTCACTTTTGTAGGCACTAAATCCTCATGTTCTTTGAAGCTTTTCCCTTGCTTTCCTTGGCAGCCAATCCCTGAGGGTATTTGCCTTCACTACATAGCTGCACTGCTGCAGCTCAATAGCACAAGAGACAGGCAGAGCAGGACCATTCATCCTGCCAACGATTTTTGTTGGCACACCATGGCAATCCATTACAGATCAGGAAGTGTGTGCCCGCTGTTTTTAATCCCAGCTGCCAGCAAGAATAATCAAAAGCATCCAATACGTCTGACGGCATCTCAGCACAACCGTAGGTAATAACATAAGAAATCAATAGCCAATTAAAAGTGATCCACAGCATTTGATCTTTCATAGAGCAATGGGAGCAGTAATTAATGGAGCTTCCTTGAGATGGTCACAATTCAAGCTTCCTGCCAAGACTAATGTGGTTTTGTTTTAAATGAGGTTTGCTTCCTAAAGGAAATGCCAGGCTGAGGAAGCCTCAGAGTGTTTTCTAGCCAGGTTACTTGGGCCCTGAGCATTCAAAGGATTTAGGAGCCTAAGTCCCAACAAAATAAAGAGAAATTGAGAAGTTAAGTGCCTTCAGAGTCTTAGTCTTCATCTGTATACATGATATGATTCTCAGAAGTAGATGCTTTCATTCAGATCTGCAAAGTTTCTGAAACAACACAGAAGGAATTGCTACAGCAGCAAGGAATAAGTTCTGGGAAAGCAACAAGCCCACGTGTTCTCGATGACACACTATATGTGTAGCACAAAACAAAGAAGACAAGTTCCTCCTGGAGAAGGCTCCAGGTAGACCTGAGGGTGGCCTTTCAACATCTGAAAGGGGGATTATAAGACAGAAAGAGACAGACTCTTTAGCAGAGTGTGTTGTAATAGGTCAAGGGGAAATGGTTTCAAACTAAGAGAGGGGAGATTTAGATTAGGTGTAAGGAAGACGTTTTTTATAATAAGGGTGGTGAGGGGCTGGAGGAGGTTGCCCAGAGAGCTGGTGGATGCCCCATCCCTGGAGACACTCAAGGTCAGGCTGGAGGGGCCCTGAGTACCTGATGGAGCTGTAGGTGTTCCTGGTCATTGCAGGGGAGTTGAACTAGGTGACCTTTAAGTGTCCCTTCCAACTCAAATGATGCTATGATTCTATGAAATGTCTTCAGAGGATAAACCTGAGGCCAACCCAGAAAGCAAACACGTATACTTTACACACACCTGGAAGAATCCCATATGAGTATGCAGAAGTCTTCCATGCCCTTCAGCTTAATGCAGAGCTTGCCATGCTGTTCACGTACTTTTTGACAAGTTTTGCCTGGGAGCATGGTCCCAGATCAGCCAGTCTCGAGAAGTCTCTTTAAAATCAGATGTAACTAAGATGTCCCTGCAGTCTGCGAGGTCTCTCTCAACTAACATTCAAAATGGAGCCAACAGGCCAGGAGAGACAAAGACAGCCCCAAGAGGGGGAGGATGGACAGTCCAGCTTTGCATGTTAGTCTGACTGAAGGGGGATGTTAGGCTGTTAGACACCTCCTTGCTCATTGTAGAGCAGTTTTCCATGAGCTACGAGGAGCTAAGTAGAGTGACCAGAGCCATGCCCTGTCAACAGAGCAGGCAGTATGGAAAAAGACAGGCTCATTTTTTCATACCGTGAATCTTGGTTTGCATACATTTGGCCAAAATGTGCATGCCCTAAAAGCCTCTCAGCAAATCATTGATTTATCAGCTGTGGAGACAGGAGCATTCCCTGCAGGATGTGTTGTGGGGCTCTCAATCCAGATGGGCAGTGACTGTCCCTTGCCACCACTCACTCAGGGCCGTGCACCTGGGCCAGCAGCACGAGCAGCGAGGCTGAGTAGCTGAGCTGCCCACTGGCTTCTTGGCCACTATCCAGGAACAGTGGATGCTCAGCAAAGCCAAGCCATGCCACCTCTCTGTTCCTGAAAGATGGGACCTATTTTTATCTAATGCTGCATTGATTATTCAATAAGAGCAGAGGGGGCCAGCCAGTGTGCGTATGTATATGTGTGCTGCTCTCACCAGCGGGCATTGCTGCAGAGGCTCAACATGCATTCCAAATTCCAGCACAGCTCTGGCAGCTTTTTCTCCCTTTTCTCCCTCTCTCTCCCTTTTTACAGGGTGGGCCTTGGCTTCCAGCACCACCAGGGCAGCACCTAGGCCTTTTACATATGTCCTTTCAGCCCCCAGATCCTTCGCCACATCCAGCTCCATACAGTTTCCCATTGTTGCAACAGTGCTCTGGAGATGTATTTTGTCATGAATAACCATATGGTGCTCTCTGCTCCAGTGGATCAATGTGTTTAGCATTTAGCGAGGGCAACATAATTAACATTTTCTAAGGGAGAAAAGAAGTCCTTCTTCCTTGTGAACTGCATCTTCTGATACGTTATAATCAGAACGTTGCTTCCGCGTCACTGGATCCTGTGTTGGCATGGAGGGCCTGATGTCACTGGGTTCAGCTCCCATCCACAGGTGGAGGCAGGAGCACTCATCTGCCTGTCATAGCAGGAGATTCCCTCATAGACAGCTGGTACAATCTCCACACCAGCTCCATAAATAGTGGTGTATAGTTAGGATGAAGAAAGCCAGAGGAAGAGGTAAGAAGAGGTCATCGTGAAGCCACATTAACCCAGCCCTGGAATCACTTCTTAAAGCAGTGACTGATCAGTTCTTCTCCTAAAGATGGCTACCCACCAGCAGAGCCTTCTTTCAGGCCCATACACAACAATTCTGTGAGCAAGAATTGAAACAGGAGCGTGGCTGGTCTCAAGTCAAGATCTGATCCTGGATAGTGATGGATCAGAAATGATAAACATGGCCCTTGGCCTCTTGGCTCCAATTTCCTTCCTTAGTTCTGCACAGTTAGCAGAAGAGTGCTTTGGTGGCAGAAGCAATCTGAAGGGGTAGGCTCAGACAGGCCCTGCGCCCCTCAGAAAATGAAAAACTCTGTGAAGCTATCCCCATTTTCCCTTACAGAATTTCATTTTCTAATAAAAACAGAGAGAGAGACATTAGCTCTACCTTCAATAAGCAAATGTCATATTTTGATCATTACTGAACAAAGCATTTTGATTTAGCATTTAGAGATGACTGCTCACACTGAGCATTTTAAATTCAGCATCAGAATTGGAATACATTAAAAAAAAAAAAGTCCAAATGAAACATTCTCATCTGTCTGAAAACATATACATATACTTTCATCCTGGGGGACAGCATCACTTTTCAAGTCTTGCTCCAAGCTGGTATGATGCCAGATTTCAAAGCTCTACACAAAACAATGCTGTTGCCCAGCTTTGCCTTTAGAGAAGTGTCCCAGGAATATCTGAGAATATAGCACAACTGCAAAAGGGGCACTTTGGTCAAAGTGGTATGAGTTATAGGATTAGGAAGGTTTAGAACCCTTACTAGGAGGGCTGACTGCTGTGGCAACAAGAGTAATATCCACCTCCCTGGACTTGTCAGAGAATGTCCTGAAGATGTAAAGGAGACCCATAAAGCCACCAGTAGACCAGGGTGTGCACTGGGCCAATGCTGTCCTCAGTCCAGTTTGAAGTGATCTTCTCTTCCCTTCTTCTAAAGATCCAGTAGCATCTGCCATGCACACAACTGGTGCCATGCACCTCTCGTGCAGAATGTCCTATCAAGGTGTGGGGTGCTACTGTCCTCTTCATTTTCAATGGGGGGAGAAAAAATACACCAAAAGGATTCATACAATCCGTGCTGTGAAGCAGGGAGGAGGATCTTGAAGAGAGCAAGAAGGTATATGGGCAATGCCTTTAAGCCCTATAGCTGCACAGTTACAGGTGGACTCACAAGTGAGGAATGGTGGACATGTATGATTCAGAACCAAGAGCATTCTGCTGCTGGAGTTCCACTCCTTATTTATTTATTTGCTTTTTCCAAGAAGAGTCTCCATTTTTTTTGCTGCCTGTATAGCTAGAGACTGCCCTTTAATCTTCTGCTTTATCAAGTGCTACGAATTAAGTACCACAGGAGTACAAGGGCCCTTAAGGGCACAACATCCATTTTGCTGTAGCTGTCCACAGCCAGCTGAGCTTGCAGGAGTGCTTTTGTTTATGGCTTGGCTGTTTCCTGAGCAAGGATTACTTAGAGGTTTATTTTACCCATTTTTGCTGTTAGCTCTTGTTTTGTTTGTTTGTTTTGTCCAGGTTCTGAGGCAGGGAGTGAAAGTGGGCAGGGCGGGAGAAAGTTGTGGTTGATAGATTGTATGCGTAGAGCTGAAAATACTGTGGCATTTCTAGAGCAATGGTACTGCTCTGTGTGGTTCCCAGGGCCAGCTCAGCTCCTCTATCACAGATGGCATCCTGCAGACAACTGATGCTGTTTTCCCACTGCAAACAAACCACGTGGGAGTGCTAAATGGAAAGGAATTTCCTGTCCCTTGGACGCTTGATATCAGCTCCTTACGTTTGCCAGACTTTCCTCATTTTTGGGGCGTTACCAGCTCAGCTTAACAGGGCCATGCCCATGTGTTGTGGAGGAGCACATGGCTGGGCAGAGGACATGACAAGGTATGGAGACAGCAGCTCTCCGCAAAGCTGGCATCTACCTGGTAGCCTTAAAAGCTCTACACTGCACCTACACTGTATTGACCCCAGCTCTCATCAGCCCTATAACAAGAAGTCTCTACCCGTCATCTCCATTCATCCCAGTGGATAAAGTGATCCACCTCCTACCAACACCACAGCAACTGTGGTGACCTTATGAGACACCGGCACACTGATCCCTCTTCCAGCCAGCAGGAATCCTGCTGAGTCCGGGGGTGGGTGCTAATGGCTGTGCAGAGCTTGGGGCATAGCTCAGATGGGGATGCTGCTCCTGTTGCTCTGCCAGATGGAGCAGAGGAGGGAAGCAGAAGGGCTCCTGCTGCCATTGCAGGGGGTCCTGGCCCACCTGGGGCTGAGGAAATGTTAAGGCAGAGCTGTCCTTTCAGCCCAGCTTGCATGAGAGGAGCCAAGCCATACTAAGCCAAAGTTTACTGGTTCATCAGCAACAGAGGGCTTGGGGGCCTGCTTGTGCTGTTAGTGGTGTGAAAAGGAAGGCTTCTGTTTTGCCAGAGTTGTGGCCCATGTGACCTGAGGAGAGCCAAGCATGAGACACAGAATCATGTGAAAGCTGCCTATCAGTGCAATCCCCTTACAGAAAATACACTTAAGGGTGATGAGGAGAAGAAAGAGTGTTTTGTCTTCCTCAGACCCACGGGCTCTGTGATGGCACACATCACACACTGATGCCTGGAGACACTCAAGGTCAGACTGGACTAGACTCTGAGCACCCTGACCCAGCTGTAGCTGTCCCTGTGCATTGCAGGGGTGTTGCACTAGAGGGCCTTTAAAGGTCCCTTCCAACTCAAATGATTCTGTGATCAACAGCAGTGAACAGGGCCCAGCCACGCTACCATCCCAGTTCTGCTCGGCCAAAGCACAGCTCAGCCTTGCACATATTTAATCAGTTCTTGACATATTAAAAATGTGCATGGAGAATGATTGATAACAAAATGCCTGATTATAATCACCTAATTATTTTTTTCCATATGCTAAGCATTCACTCGAGCTCTAATCTTTATGAATAAGTTTTCGGTGTATGCTGTGTATCTTTCAATGCTGGACATTTCCCAGCTTGCACAGCCTCCTTGTATCAGCATTCAAAGCAGACCTTTGCTAGATATCCTGTGGACTAAAAGCATTCTGCTCACTGGTCTGGTGCTTCATGACAATTAGAAATGTCTTAAGGATGGCACAGAGGTCCCAGGTCATCCATTACCCAGACTACCCTCATGTATGCAGGCTAGACTATCCACTAAGCACTGGAAACGTGCTGCGGAAAAAAATTATATTTTGGAAAACAGATGAGAGTTAGGAAGGAGTCTATCCTTCATATTTGAGTTTTTCTGAGAGCAAAGTATCTCTGAAAATCAGAACGTAGCAGTAGTTTGTACGAAAAGTGACTGTGCGATGAAAGCATTCCTGAACTCAAGAAATGTATGATGTGAGGATAATGGACTCCAGAAAAGCAGCAGCAGCAGCCTCAGGGGAGCAGAGCAGGGAGTAACTCTTGGGAAGAGAATCAGAAGGATAAAAGAGCTGCGAACAGCTCGCGGTTGCCAAAAGGGATGATACTAAAGGCGCAACAGCAAACTGTGCCTGTGCAGGGGAAAGCTCAGAAGCGTGGGAAGAGAGCACTGAGGCTGCATCGGGATCTCTTTGAGGACCCAAAATCAGAAGCTGCAATCACAAAAAGGCAGAAAGAAGAGCCTGCAACTAATGACTGGTCTCCAGGAATCACACAGGAATGGGAACCAGTCAGACCCGAACCCCAGGATGACCATCTAGAGAGAGAGAAGGCAACAAGAAATGGGTCCGTACGGTTATGTTAAAGCAAGTCTAAGAGCTCAAATAATACTTGATGGAGGAGAAAAAAAAAAAAAAGGCCAAACATTAAATGTTGCCTTTGTTTCAGTCTTCAAAACTTAACTAAAATAATTTTAATGAGGAGAAAGGAGCCCAGGGCAGAATCAGAAAAGAACAGACTCAAAAATATTTAGACAAGTTAGCTGTGTCCTTGTCAGCACATTTTAATGAACTTCAGAGGAAGCCGCAGGAGCAATCCCTGACCCGTGAGCATTTTATCATCGTGAACTCAGGGAGGACACAGGAGGTGCCAGGCAGCAGGGGAAATGCAGGCAGAGTACCTAGCTTTGAATATAATCTCTGTCATTGCAGAGGGTTTGAACAGCAGATCAAGGAAATGAAGGGCAAAGCAGTTTAACTGATTCATAGAAAGATACTAGAAGAAATCATTAACTGACCAACTGATGAGCATGCGAGTATAACCACCTCTAATTTGGGAGGGTCGCCATCCTAGTGGCTGAGGAGGAAGCAGTCGATTTGAAATCCCATGGCTTGAGCAATGCTTTTGATGCTTTGCTTTCAGATTCCCCAGAAGAAAACACTGAAATGTGGTTTAGATTATGTAACTAAAAAACAGATGTACAACCAATTGAAAAACTGCTTTCGTAGTTGTTGTCAGTGATGTACTGGAAACACATTTCAAGGAGGAATGTTTTGGACTCTGCTCTCTTCATTATTTCTATTAATGGCTTAGATAATGAAATAGGAAGTGCTATTATAAAATCTGCAGATGACACCAAGCTTGGTAAGGCCGCAAGCACTCTGGAGGATCAGATCAGACTTTGAAATGATCTTGCCAAATTGGAGAAGTCAACAGGATGGAATTCAATAAAGAGAAGTGCTAAGTGCTATCCTTGGGAAGGAGAAAACAAAACCCTTAACCCAAGCTGGGCCAGGCAGTCACAGTGCCAGAGACAGCGATGCTGTGACAACACATCAGAGTGTTTCGTTGGGGTACTGCAAGGAAGGCAGCATTATAGTTCTGACTCTGCACCTCTGCTCTGAGCATTGCACTCTTTGGGAGCCTGCTTGCAGAAAGAGAGTGTCAAATTGAAGAGATTCGGGGAATGATGAACAGAAGTGAGGAGAGGGAGAGAATCTCCCGATTCCCCACTTGATATTCACTTCTCCCCTCCTAAATCAGCCCAAGTGGAGCGTTCCACTGATGCCATAAGATTGCTTTCAATTATAAATCTACCCACTCCCTGGTTCATCCACTTCACTAGTGCCTGTAGAGCACAGCTCTGCAGCCTTGAGTCTCAGCCCTGGAGGATTTAAACATGTTGCATTGTTTAAAGAACTTATTAGATTCAGCTAGAAGGGACTTTGAGGAGATGCCAGACAACAGATGCCCCTTTCCAGCCCATGTTTCCAGGGAAAGGTCCTTCTGGCTTTTTTTTTTCCAGGTGTATCACCGAGGACTCTTTTGCATCACTGATGAGGGCTAAAGCACAGGGGAATGCACTGAAAAGTACAATGGACTGGAGGGAACACTGGGAGCTTGGTGACTCATCTCTTGTGTACCATGGGATATGAGGTTGACATGAGGCAGAAATTCATGGTTATTTCTAAAGTGTCTCTTGGAGTGGAGCAATCTCAGAGAGACTATGAGAATTTGGGGTGTGTAGGGCCAGCCTTACCTGAGCAAAAGCAGAGCTCAGAGCAGAAGTCAGTACACTTCAGTGTAGTATACTAGAAAGCTATGGTCTGTTGTGGTAGGACAAGGGGAAATGGTTTCAAACTAAAAGAGGGGAGATTTAGGCTGGATATAAAGAAGAATTTTTTTACAGTAAGAGTGGTGCGGCGTGGGCACAGGTTGCCCAGAGAGCTGGTGGATGCCCCATCCCTGGAGACATTCAAGGTCAGGCTGGAGGGGCTCTGAGCACCTGATGGAGCTGTAGGTGTCCCCGTTCAGTGCAGGGAGCTGGATCAGATTTCCTTTAAGTATCCCTTCCAACTCAAACAATTCTGTGATTCTAAAAAGACCATTTGTGGCTAGACATGTCCCCACAGTGTGCAGAGCCCATCAGGGAAAAATCCCTCTCCTTGCTGTGTTGTGCTGTCCCGGCTTCTTGTACTGTTGGCTACTGCTGGAAGTGGGATGCTGTGATAGGCAGACCCCTTCTCTGAACTAGTACAGCCACTTTTCTGCTATTATGTTAAGGTAAAAAGAAGGTAAGGATGGAGCATATAGGTTGAGATTAAGGGAAAGAAATAAGTTAAGTGGGGGAATTTGAAATTGCCACAAAAGATGAAAGAAGTCCCAGGAATGGAAAGGAGAGTCTGTGCATGCAATGATGTCAGCAGGGGGAAAGTCCAGAAATGAAAGTGCTGTCTACCAGGAGGACTGGCTGGCCTTGGTCTAAGCCATCACTGCTGTGGATGCAAATATTTAGCTTTGATCACAGCTGCCATAATCTTCCCCTGACACTTACCAAGGAAAGCATCAGAAACAGGCAAAAGCATGGCAGCTGTCTGGCTGAGGTGAAACTGCATTTGGAAAGGAAACTGAAGGGTGGAAGAGCTGCTGAAGGTGGAAACAAGAGATGACAGCTCAGATAGCAGGACAGAGGCTTTATGAGAATCAGGACAGAGTAACTGGCTGGGATGGATTGTGATGTTTGTTCCTGTATTTAATGTGAGTGACAGCACAAGGGCAAAGTACCGCTCACTGTCAGCAAAGGCCTTGTTTTCATGGTTTCTTTAGTGGCAAATGGGAGAAACAGTTTCTGCCCCAAAAATTTACCTGTCTGTTTCAAGAAAATGCACAGCAAGTGTTGGAATGAGAGGAAGGTTAATTAGAGGCTGGAGGTCCTGGAGAAAAGATCGCTAGGTGGTAAAGCTGACAATGTGCACAAGGTGACTGCTTGTCATTTCTGGGAAGCTGCTGCTCCAAAGCTGCTGTAAATTGAAGATTTGCAGCCACTCAAGTTAATCTCACAGGATGGTGGTACCTCAGGTGATCCCCTCTTGCTCATCTGGAGGTACAAATTTGGGTCCTTTTGTATCTGTTTTTTGCCCATGCTCTGCCAACAGCTGTTCTGGCTAATGAGGGCCTCTCTTGAGTCTTCTCACAGGCCCACCAATAGCAATGCACCTCTGTCCCAGCTAAACTGAGAAGACAAAGGGCTCCTTGCATACAGCTTCTCTGTCCTCCCTCAGCACTATGAATATTTGCCTAGCTGCCCTTGTGGATCACGGTGTGGTGTGGGCAGGTATTGTAAGGCTCAGAGAAACCCTACAGTGATATCAGCCTTACTTCTGGGCCATGATACTCACCCTCAGTCATGCTCTTCTTCCTGATTCCTGTATCTTAGGTGTGCAGAAGCTCAGGCGTAGCTGTGGCAATCAGTAGAACATGGAACTCGAATTGCTTTCAGCAGCGCTAGCTCTGTTGCAGACTGCAGCATGATCATCTGGAAAAGAAATAGTACAAATATCCTTGTTCTGGGAGGAGAATGAGAGTGAGGTTGGTGGGTAAATGGAAGAGATAGGTCCTTCCCAGTGTCAACAGTTGTCAGCTTGCTTTCCCAGCTGCTTGGGATGTGTGTATGCAACTGCACTGGCACAATCCTTGCCTGGCCAACTTCAAGTGATCTTCCTGCCCTAGACACTACAGAGCTCCTCAGAGCTGCCCATGATCTGACTCTGCATGGACTCATGAGTAATAAAGTCATAAAAGAAAGTGCAAGAAAGTCTAATATATAGAGGGAGTGAATATAGCAAAAAGAGATAAAAATAGTATCCTTTGCACATTGTTCTGGGTTTAGTATGTTATAAGCATGACCAAAACTCAGTCTGGCTCACTACTGTGCCTCTATCATGGAAACAAACAGACATAAGAGTGAAATCATATAAGCAAGACAAGCATATATGATAGGTTCTCTGATTATTTCCCCTGACATTCAGCAATTTTCAGTTCAGGAAATCTCCCCTGATACTGGTACAGTCAGGTCTCTGTATGAGCAAACGAAATGAGAAGAACTCATCTTCAGTGCCCACGTTCTCTAGGAGCTTCACTTCCACTTCACCAACACTGCAAAAAGGGATTTCACGGACCTGGCAACAATCTGGAGCAACACAGATTTGTGTGAAACTCACACAGATTTTCTTTCTGAAGAGGATGTCTTTCATATAGGATATGCTGAGAACAGATTTTTGTGGAGCAGAAGAGGGAAAGAGAAACTTGGGAGGAGTGGAAAATGATTAGGCCACTACTGGAATCGGTCTGAAATTCTCATAGAGATATTTCTGAGTTGAAAGGAGAGAAGTTCACAAAGAGGGAAGTTCACACCACTTGCTATCTTCCCCACATATAGAGGATTTGGCTTACAGAATAATTTCTTCCAGCTGGATGCTTCCAGTTGAATGCAGTTCTTCCTGAAGGATTTTCCACTTTTCTCTGGCCTTTAATTGGAAAGATTCAGCTCTCTTAACCAGAATGAATCTCGAGGGAGGGGTGTTTCTGGACGGGGGTGCACACAGCTGAACGTAGGAATTCCTAACCTAATTTAACTCAGGCAGACCAAATTTGTTTCGAGTGTTAAGCATCCTGCAAGTTGATATGAAGTGATGGACTCTTGCTCAATCCTGACATTCACTGTTGCAAATGAATCACTGTTACTTCCGCCTCCCTGCCCACCCCTCTGCTTGGTTCCTTTTTAATTTTACAGCTTCCTGAGCTTGACACTGGGAAATCAATAAGTAATTTAGAACCCCGCAAATACAGAGGAAAACAAGTTATTTTGTACTTTCATAAATATTTGGAAACCAAAATTATCTAAGAAAACAGGTGCTCAGTTGACTCAGCAACCCATCCATCAGCATCACACTGCTAATTGCATAAGATCATAAACATTTATAATTAGAAGGCAAACAAACAAGAATTTTATAAACAGCCCTCTTGAATCAGCCTGCGCATTAAATATTTGTGATAAGGTAATTAAGAATAGATTTACAGTCCTGGCTCAGTGTTTAATACTTTGGAGAATGGATTTGATTCTATGGAGGATGTTCTACAGCCATGGAGAAAATATTTGATTTTGGTTCTTTTATCCAAGGCTTAAAGTGGTCTCAGAGAAATATTGGCTCTGTCATTGATAAGAGTGGAATTTCATTCATTACAGATCAGACAGCTCATTTAAATATGTGTCTAATGTCCCTTGTCATGGACCAATCCACTTTAGCCCTGCTTCAAAGCTGTCTCCTTGGCTGGATCTGCAGGCTTTCCCTAAGTCCTGCATTTTAAGGTTGTGCTTTGATCAGAAGATGTCAGAATTCTCAACCATGTTCCAAACTAGAGAGGAAAAAAACACTTCTTTTCTTTGTTGTTATGACATCATATTATTTCATTATGAAAAACTGGCATCATTACAGGATTATACCTGTGCAATCTCAGTGGTTTATGGGAACCAGAATAAGGATATCTCCCATACTTCTAGCCCATTTTACTTCCCATCTATTTTCCATGTCTCAAAATAGCTAGATTTGAATACTTAAATTAACTCATATAATTACTTCTACAGTCAGTAAACAAGCTCAGCACTACATTAAGATGAATGTGAGTCCCCCTGAAGCTAATTTGTGATCAAATCAGTAGGGCTTCTAGTTGTGTTTAGAATCAGAAAGGCTAGAAACTCAGATGGTAGTAAACCTAGAATTTAAAGTTTGTAAAGTCATATGCATACCTTGAGAAATCAGGTGGCTGCACGCCATCAGTGGGTAAAAGGGAGGTCAGCCCTAAGGGTAGGATGACGTTCAGATATGTTGGGGGTTTTTTTATATAGAACTGGTTTATTTCAATAGTTGGCTGTCATCAGAAACAGTCTGGGAAAGCTGGATGGAGGGTAAAGCCCCAACATTCGATTCATCGGGGATAACAGTAAACCACTTACTGTGTTCTGTTGTGACCATCATCACCTCTCACTGGACAAGGCAGTCTCCTCATTTTGGCATGGCTTTTCTTCTTACGTCTTGTAGGTCTTTTCTTTGCTCTTGTAATTATATTCCTGGAACAGGTAGGCAAAAATCTGCTCTTACTGTAAATGTTTCTGATAGTGTTGATGGTGACCAAGAATGGTGACGCCATCATTGTTGAGAAAAATGAAGTTATCCATGTGCTAACTCAACTAGTACCTGCCCTACCTGCTGGTCTGGCTTCAGTTACACAAGGGCACTTTCCTATCAGACAGATGGCTGCAAATCAAGGACACCGAGACCCTCTCATACTGCATAAATCCCACTCTCCAGTAAAGTTTATTAACTATATTACAGTGCGTCAGCTAAGCCAGTCTACATGAGAAGTTTCGTTCAGCCTCAGTGGGTAAGAACAGTACAGTGTTGTAGGCACTGCTGTATGCATGGCATTCAAAGGGTATTGCCAAAACTTGGTAACTTGAATGGTATCAATACTTAATGGTCATGTAATGTCATCTTCTAAACAACTTCTAGCATTATCTCATCCTTCCAGCCTTCTTACTGTGGGGAGGATGGCAGAGTTCTGGGAGATGAGCTAACTCCTGGTGGAAGGGCCTGAGCTGCTCATTCTCTTTCAAATGCAGAGAAGTCAAGTGTCCTAAAGCCCACTTGCCATCCCCCAGATATGAGTTCTGGTGCATGCAGATGGGCAACAGGACATACGCATTCTCTGCATACTCACGGCAGACATTACGTAAGCTCTTTTTTTCCAAGTGTGTTGTTTTCTCCCCTTGGAAGAGATGAGGTCTGGCAAGGTACCTGCTTTGCCAATGAGCAAATATTTGCCAAGGATGACAAACCACTTACAGGTGTAGCCAGCCCCTCCTTGTGTTTGACTGCTGTCCCTGTCCTCTGTGCACGCATCTGCTCCGCTGCAGCGTGTGTGGGGAGATGTGCTCTGAGCTCGCAGTGACGTTGGTGCAGCAGACGTCACCAGCACGTCAGCTGCAGTTACATACCCTCCAAACACATGGTGAATCATGCCTATGCAGCATGCAAAACCAGCTCGGTGATAGATAAACCTCAGGCATTTATTGGTAAACAGATACTGTTCTGCTGTAAGAGCGTAACTCACTCTGCTGCGTTTAAGACCTGTTTATTGATTGCTGAGATGAAGCTGTAATCCTTTTAATTCAGGGGGAAAGGGATCCAGCAGAGCAGGAGCACAAGAGGAAATGGTTTCAAACTAAAAGAGAGGAGATTTAGACTGGATATAAGAGGAAAGTTTTTTGCAGTAAGGGTGGTGAGGCACCAGCACAGGTTGCCCAGAGATACGGTGGAAGCCCTGTCCCTGGAGACACTCAAGGTCAGGCTGGAGGGGCTCTGAGCACCTGATGGAGCTGTAGGCGTCCCTGCTCATTGCAGGGGGTTGGACCAGAAGACCTTTAAGGGTCCCTTCCAGCTCAATTCTATGATTCCATGATTTATCATTGAATAAGCTGAGGGAGAGCTGAGCAGACGAGTCAGCTGGAGGGCACGATGGAGGGTAGCTTGCGGTTCTTCTAAAGTTTTGTCTCTATTTTATGTTTAATGCTTTCCCCCTTCCCTCCAGGTCTAATAATACACGAAGGGCCCTCGGTTTACCGGATTTTTAAACGGTGGCAGGCGGTCAATCAGCAGTGGAAAGTGCTGAACTATGACAAAACAAAGGACATGGAGGAACAAAAAACAGGGACCAGGACAAATCAGCGTCCCTCCTCCCAAACCACCCACTCGTCCTCCACTGGTGGTACAGCCACTAACTCCGCTCCGGCCGACAGCGGGGCCCGGGCCGCCGGCCATGCCACAGGCACCCTCTCTGACCACCACTGTGCTTACACCATCCTGCATATACTCAGCCACCTGAGGCCTCACGAACAGAGGAGTCAGTCTAGTAGTAACAGAGAGCTCGTCATGAGGGTCACGACGGTCTGAGCCGAGGAATTTCAGGAGGCCTTAACGCAGAGCGGAGGAGACGCAGAACTCGTAACGCAGAGGAGCATGGTGTGCCTTTTTCTTTCTCTTCCCTTTTATTCTTTTTTTCTTCTTCTGTTCCTTCTTTTGGTTTTTGAGGTTTTTTTTTTGGTAACTGCACAAGATATAAGAGGCGGCACCTGGCCAGCTGAGGAGAAAGCAGGTGGAGGGAGAGCTGCACACTCATGCTAAAGAGGTTAATGTTTTTCAGCCAGTTAAAAAAAAAAAAGAGAGAAAAAGAAAAAAAAAAAAAACAACCACACAAATCACAAAAAGAAAAAAATACCAACAAAACAAGTGCAATACAGACTAAAAACTGAGTAGGCAGAGGTCTGGGGAAGCAGAGGAACAGACGGTTTAGCATGTCTTACAAATCCTATTACCTGGAATAGGTGATGCTCTGTACACACCCGCCCTACACACACACACACGCACACAAGTGTGAGATTTATATAAACAAGGAAGGGAATGAAATATTTGGAGTTTTTTTATTTTCCAGACTGTGATTAACCAGGGCTATGAGTCGTTTTGTTCATGAGTCATTCTGGAACCTTGTTCTATTTACCATAGGATATCTGAAGTGAAATGGCTGGGGCTTTTTCAGTAGTGATTTATGGGAAAAAAAACAACCGACCACTGAATCATCTCGCCAAGAAAATGCAACAAAGCCCCAGGCGTACCCAAATTTCACCAAAACAAAAATCATGGTTTTTCATAATGTTCCTGACAAAGGGTTTGTGAGGGTGGAGTTGGGAGGGGGGAGGGAGGGCGTTCCATGACTTTTATTCGACGTATAGGCATTTTTGGCGAATTTTGTACAAATGCTCCGCAGGTGTTTCAAGCACAAGTACTGGTGTGATTTATGCCTTCATAACCCCAAATCCAGCATCCACATCTTCCTCACTCACACACACACGATTTTCCATGCAGGCATCCCAGGTTAATTTCCTTCCGTTTTACTCCAGTCACAAAAAGCTGACCCACCTCTGGGGGTTTCTGCTACTTTGCTGATTCATATACTCATACATTTGAGAAATATGTTTTCTTTTTCATTGTCTTTATCCCTGCTGCTCAATTTGTAACAGTCTCACTCTTGTAGGCTGAACCTTTCACATCCAGTTTGTTTGTTACAGAGTCTATTCCATTCAATTGTTCAACAGAGAGTTAGTCTGAAGAGGGAGCACAGTTGCTGATCAAATATATAACACTTCTAGTAAGTCTCCTTCTCTGGGATATATCCACGGAGGTACTTGTTGCTCTTCAGGAACATTCTCTTTCAATGCACAATGGCTGAATCATTTGTGGATATTAAAGGGACACTGTCAAGTACTTTTAAAATAGTTTTTAGAGTTTGGGCTTTTTTTACTCTCCATTGTTTGTAATATTCTCTTACAATCTTGGAAATAAAATTTCTTTCCCTACTGATATTGTTCTTTTCCATTTGGCATGTAGTGTTCTCTCTACTCACGCCATTCCTTTCACCATCCCCGTCCTTCTCCACCTTTCATCTGGAACAGGAAGAGATCCATACTCCCAATTTCCTGCTCACTATCCTCACTCCATGTAGAGTATCTCCCAGCTCTGTGAGGTTGAGCTCTTTTGCCGATGCAACGGCCACAAAGCAAACGTCAGAGTAGAAAGCCTAAAAACAGATCACCTTATTGAGGAGCAGCAGCTCAGGAATCCCAAAACAATGAGCCCATAGTGATCAAGCCTGAACCCAACCCTCCCAAAAATTACTATAAGGACTTCAGCCAAACTGCACCCATTCTGCAGAAGTGCTGAGCAGCACTGCACAGTGGCTGTGTCTGACTGCCCATTGTCGTTGTACCAACACATCTCACAGCTTTTAATGGAGCCATGGCAAATGTGAGCCACCAGCCCCCACAGCAGCAAGGCTGCCATGGGTCAAGTGCTTTTGGATTGGGGAAGGTGTCAAATTTAGCCACCAGGTTTAAACTACTAGCCATTCTGCAATGCTGGAGATGGAGGTTAGCGTTTTAAGGCAGGGTCATATTTTTCATCCAGATTACTTGACAGTGTCCCTTTGAATATCAGAAGGCAACAGAGCAGGTACTGCTCTAGCAGAGAATTTGGGAGGTGAAACACCAGCCAAGAAAGCTGACTTGGTGAGGACAGATGTGAACAACATGGTTTCTGAGGCCACTGTACCTTTATCTGACCAATCTTACTATTCACCAGAGTGCTTTTGGCTGTGGTGAGGGAAAGGACATTGGTGGCAGGAGGGAGAGGAAGGGACAATTCTGATCATCTCTAAAAGCAGCTACCCCAGAATGAAGGTGTTGAAGTGAACAGTCTCTGGAAGAAGTACTTCTGATCCACAGTAGAGAGAAACCTGGTCAAAGGAAGCAAACACAGCAGCCTCACCCCCATGCCTGTCCTGGAAACTCTGCTCATTCCAAGAGACGGGTAATGGTGGCGGTTTTGGGAAGGCATACATCAGTGAACAGAAGGCTGTCAGATATTATGTTGTTTCCCTCCCTGTCCTCCACTCATTTAATATGGAGAACTCCAATTCCTTTAATTTGGCAAAAGGCTAAAAGCTTATCAGGTCAGAAGCACAATTTGCCGTGCGAGAGTGGTGTGACTTAGTGATCCGAGCACACAGGACTCTGCGTACTCTCACTCCAGCTCTGCCACCGACTCTGTAGCCTTGGGCTGTTCGGCTCAGTCCCCCATCCACGCAGAGGGGGAATAACAATACGTACCTACCTCACAGGGGTGTTGTGAGAATCCACGTTGGTAAAGCCTGCTGAAGTGCCACAGGGAGTCGCGAGGCGTGTGGTGGGGGTGAGCAGCGCTGCCCTTTTGCTGGTTGCAGTCCGAATCGCTCAGCAGGAGAACCACGGGCCCTCTCCTGCTTGGAGATCCACCTCGATCCGAAGCAGAGGGTGTCGTCCGAGTGCCCTCTCCTCCATTGCATGACATTTTAAACAGCTGTGAGGTGCAGGGTAGTGACCGACATGAAGTCCTACTTGACCAGGGATTTGCTACAACCTTTTCTATATCTGTGGGGTTTGTTGGTTTGGTTTTTCCATATATTGTGCTTAGAAATAAACTTTCCACTTAGGGCTGGCGGTTCGGGGTCTCTTCTGTTGCATGGCAGTGTATACAAGTCTTATTGTCTGTCTTACTGTGCAAATGATCCCGCAGCCCAATTTCAAAGATGGGTATGGTCTGAGCCTTTTCCTAGCGGCATAAGACTCAAAAGCCCATCTAGATTGTTTAATATTTAAACACCACTATGAACTTGTCAATTGTATGTGTTCTGTGCAATACAAAGCATGTCATTACCTGGCTTGATGGGCAGAGGGGCTAAAGGAAGGTCAAAACTTGTTCAAAGAGCTTCATACACGTGCCAGCTTGGAGCCGAAGGGCTGCCACCAGCAAAGCAAACTCGGTGAAGCCATTGGAAATTATTTTCAGAACAGTTTATTCCAAAACAAGGTAATTCCGAGTTTATGAACTTCGAGGCTGCCGGCCTGAGAGAACAAGTGCACATTTAGTGTGGGGCTTGGGGTTTGGGATTTTCTCTTTTCTTTCCTCCCCAAAGTATTGATGGCAGAAATACTGATGAGGGTCTCTTCCTTCCATAGCACAGTTCTCTCAACTCCTACAACCTCCTCGAGCCATCCCATTTGTGCTACTATGCAGGACTTTAAAATGTGCAAATAGAAATAGTACACTCCTGAGACATGCAGAATGCGTTATGTATTGGAGCCAGACCTGTGTTGCAGAAGGTCTCTCCTTTTCCCTGCATCTTTTCTCCAGTTGTCTGCTGGGTTCCTAAAGAAATGTTATCTGTATTTTCTTACAGAGCAGCCACATCAGCTCCACCAACAAAGTTTGCTAAATTTGGCAGCTGTTTCTCCCACTGGAGAAAAATTCCAGGTCCTATCACTGTGGACACCCCTCAGTTCTTGGGCTTTGTGGTCCTCCAGTGCTGTTTGGTGGTGGTCAGTGTGGGGGACTGTGTTCAGCCATCATCAAAAATTGTGTGTGCGTGGTCCTGCTCATTCTTGTGATTTCTGCTAGTTCCCTGATTTTACATCAATTTTGACAGGTCTTTCTGGTAATGCTTTTCTGGTTATGGTTTTCAGAGGTGTTTTGCTCTGTGTCAGTTGTCACTGCTATTCTTGCCTACTACATCAGTGCTGGCCTCCAGCTTCCACAGCTCTTCCATTCTTGCCATCCACTTTCGTGTTAAATATCCACTGCCAAATCCAGACTTCCATCATCTGTGCCTGCAACGGCTCAAGCATATGGACCAAGGGTGATCAGAAAACACAGTGTTCATTAAGACTCTATATCAACAGTCAGATTCTGTCAAAGCCAGTTGGTCCTCTTCAATGTATATTTTGCCATTCTCAGAGCCTGCTGTTAATTGGTTGCCACAGAAGACTATAATACTACCAAAACTCTTATGTTCAGCTAACACTTGGTTTCTGATTTCAAATGGCAGAAGTAATGAGATGTTTTTCAAGTAAATCAGGTGTGCTCCCTAATGTGGTTTCCCAAGCAAGGTGCTGAAGAAGTTCATGTCCTACCTTACCATGATGGGTGACCCAAGGTAAGAGCAAGACAGCAGCAGAGATTTGAGTCACTGGATGTTGGCATTTTTAGTTGGGGAGACAGGCAAATACTGCTCACATCTGCCAATTCCTAACAGTGCTCAAAGCCCTTGCATCTGGCAGCAGTAAAACATCAGAGCCAAGATCTGTAAATGGTGGACAATGGACAATTCTGAAGACTTTCCAGTTTGGAAGACCATCCCCTGCCCACATCTGGTGGTCAGTCATCCAAGCTGCTTCTCTTTTTTTTCCTCTAAAGAAAAATGTTTACTTTGACTAAGCAACACACTGCTACTCATCAATGTAGGAGCAACCATCTTCCAACCTGTGGCTCATCCACCAGGACTCCTGTACATCTCCTTGTGAGAACTCAAAGCAAGAATACCTACTCCTTTCCCTTGCTGTCAGTCAAGGACTTAGAGGCAAAATTGCTGCAGTAATTGATGTGAGTCAGCAGCACAATTGCCTTAGGATATCCTAACCACCTCCTTCTCACTCTTGTGCTAACAGATTCCCCATCCTCTTTGCCACCCCTAACCTCCAACACTGCAGATCTCCTGAGCAGACACAGGCACAGGATTCCTCACTGACCAGTTTCAGTCTTGCTACGTCCTTCATGTATTCAGATAGGCAAATTCGTTTCATTGGCAGACAATGACATATTTGAATCCCAAGAGAAGAAACAAGTGAAGGAACTCATTGCATTGACCTTCACCTCCCTTTCCACATGGATGGGAGTATGGTGAAGGTATCAGTTGGTTTTCATATGACAGCAATGAGCTGATAGCTATAGGAACATTTCCCACAATAACATGAGTCTGACACACTGACATTACTGAAGGCGCTTTGATCTCACATCTATCATTTTTTATGTAAGGAGAACTGAATCTGACACTTCTGTGCTGTTGACACAAACATCAAAACTAGCTTAGTTCATTATTCAAATTACCTCCAGGTCAGTGGGTGAATTTCTCCTTTGATGAAAGAATGATGTTTTCTCTTCCAGATTTGGAATCACAAGGTAAAAGATATGTACACATATACATATATATTTATAAATGTTTTCCTGCAAGAAAAAAAAGAGAAAAACAAACAAACCTGAAAGAATACATAACTGCATTGAATAAGTCTTGACAGGAACTAGGGAGTTACTGTGCGGAAAGTACTAGATATGATCTGACTTCAGGCAAAGTGAAGACAGAAGAGTGAAATGCTTTTATGGGATCTCTGGCCTGCCTCTCTGGTTCATACTCATTACTGTATAGCATTTAATTAATGCAGAAGTATGTGGAAAACAGACACTTAGCTCCAGCAATGGGAAACAGACTGAAGTCTCCTCAAACTTATCTGAGCCATATTCAAACAAGCACAACGATGCAAAAGCACAAGGACCTATCATCAAAAAATGTTTGACAAGAGATGGATATCCAAAACAGGTACAAGGACAGGTACAATTTTCCAAGCCAAATTCTTCCTTGCTTGTTTACTTCCTGTTATTATTCTTTTCTTCCAAGCATCTTGGGTTTAAAAAAAGTAAAAATACCCAAGACTTAAAGAATTACATAACAGAAAAGAGCTTCTTTGTATGTTATGCATCAAGATGTGCTTTCACTCATACAGTTAGTTACAATTAATTCCTTGCTCGCTAAAAGAAAGTCTGAGTGATTGAGTCTGCTCAGCATCAAGGAGCCTTCCTAGATTGTAACCTTCTACAGAGAACCACAGATTCCCTCTGTTTGCGATAGCCAGCCTCTTGCACCTCTCTAAGGCAAGATGAGATCCTGTTTGCTACCACATCACATCCACATCATGTGAGCTGGTGACTGCAGGCTCAAATACAACATGAAGCTCAAGCATTCGTGCAGTTACCAGCTTAATCACTAGCAAGTGGTCAAGAAGAAAGCTTTTCCCAACAAGGAGAAGGCTGCTGTTAGCAAGTCGCTACTGGGCAGCAGGAGCACCTATCAGTTTGTAACAGCTTTGACATCAGTAGTCACAAGAATTGCAGCTGCCCAGTGTACCCCACAAGTGACTCATCTCATCTTTTCATAGTTCAAGATGGTGACAGAGCTACACTGCTCATCACTCTTCCTTACAACACGGCTTTCCTTTAACACCCATCCAGCCGCATTCCTCTGGAAATGTTTGCACTGCATGTTACAGAGCTTCAGTTTAGTCCCCTTTCCAAGAAGGACAAACAGACTTCTACCTAGTCTACCCTACCTTCTAATCCAACTACAGATACAAAAATCAATGTTTTCTGAACAGTTGATCTCAATACCTGCATTCCCCTTCTCTTTCATACAGTATTCCCTAATCTCTCTGCTTTCCCTTGGAAAGGGTGATTCCTTGCTACAAAGAGGCACAGCATCTTTCTGAGATGGGAGTGTGGGCAGCCCCTCTCCTCCTTTTAAGAGGCACACAAACCTTTCTCCACATCCCTCTGGACTGGTGCAGCCAGCAGAACCCTTATTCACAGAGTTTGGCTTCTTGATCCAGAAGAACAAACACTTTCAAGCATTTCCTTCACTGCTGCAGAGCCGTGGGATAATGGCACTGGGAATCTTTCGTTTCTTAGCCTCAGGGTAACTAGAGTGGATGATGTACCTGAGCCAAACGCACAGCAAAGGCAAAGTACTTGTATTTTAGAAGGTGGTGTAACTGGGCGAGGTGTGCCCAGATAGAGGGAAGAAAAAAATCTTTATCAGGTTTATATGGCAGCAAAACAAAACGGCCTTTTCCCTAGTGTTTTTAGCTCATACACATCAGCTCTCCATTTTAAACAAACCTTCTGTAGGCAAAGCAGGCCCAGCTTGGGGAGAATATCCTCCTTATAGCAGAAGCACAACCAGCCCATAGCTATGCATCAGCCCCTTCAGGACTTCTGCCCTAACGAGGCTGAGAGTAAGAAGAGGGGTATCCAGTGGGGATGGCAAGAACACTTCCCTTGATCGAAATCCCCAATAGGCACAGTCCCCAGCAGGCTAATTCCACATCTCCTCACATGAGCCCCCCCTCCTTCGAAATCACTCCCAAGGACTATGGACTGATCCTTCATTACTACAGGGTCTGCCCAGGAGAGAGAAAAGCTTCTGCATGGATCTCCAAGGTCTTGGAAGGGTCCTGAGGTGGGCCTGGAACAAATCTGCGCCCACTGAGGGAATAGTCAATGGTATGTCCATGCAGAAATGCACTCTCGGAGACTTTCTACAGAGGTGTCTGTGGGGCTGGGGAGGGTGGGTTGGTTTTGTTCAGAGCAGGAAGCACGGGGGAAGGAAAAAGTTGCAATGTAAGAAAATCAGCCACAAGGGAGGGGTTGACTAAGAGGAATGACCATGTCAACTGTGTTACTGTCCCGTCATTCTCCTGAACCCAGAATGGAAACTTCCAAGTGCTCTTCATGAGCTTACGTTTATTAGAAAAATATTCCTGGGTGTTTAAGGTTGTTTTCTAATGAAAATATCCATAATAAAAAAAGAAAAAAAAAAGCAAATGAAAGACTCTTGTTAATCTTTTTCTCTCCTTCTCTGTTAATCTGTATTGCACTGAAATTTACCTTGTCGTTTGTTTACTGCCATTCCTGGTCAATAAAATGTCTTTCTTTGTGGTCACAATCTGCACAGGGCCACAGACAGTAAGCTTTAATCTCCTGCCTACACGTCAGCCTCAAGGCTTCATGTAAAGAATTGAAAAAGCTGTGGCTTAGCACCACAGCACAATGCCTTTGCACTTTGACTCCACACTCATTTACATCATTAAACAGCAAACGTTGTTTACTAAACATTGCTATAAGGTTCATGCATAGTGCCTTCCCTATGTACCAGGGAGAAGCTCAACATGGTAAGTACGTGCAGCACTGAAAAACATGCTGCTATTTTCAGAGTACTCACTCTGCCATCATGGTACATGGCTTTATCATCTACAAATTGCTGTGACGGCCTCAAGACACAGGGAAGGCTCAGAGCAAATATATGCTGAGAAAGTAAGGGTGAAGGAAGCACTGGGACAGGCTGCACAACTTCTACGTGATGTGCCCTGAAGCCCATGGCCACCAGGTGCACACATCCCATGGCAGGAGGAAAGCAGGGGCAATGCTTTCTCAGTCAGACACAGGACTCACAAAAGACACAGGCACAAGGAGCACTGAAAACTCTTCTGCTGAAGGGTCACTGAGCTTTCCCGTGGATGGACATGCAGCGATCCTGCTGTGGAGGCTGACAGACTTTATTCCTCATCCTTCCCCTATCTGTTCCAGGGTCTATTCCAGTAAGTCTGCGATAATACACAGAGAGACAGAGAGAAAAAGGAACAAAAGGGGAAAAAGAAATGGGAAATACAAGGATCTGATTGGAGAGAAACAGCTGTGCTAATCAGAAAATAGCAACATAAGGAGGACAGAAAAGACAAGGAGAGGGGACATGACAATGGGAGCAGGGAGAGGGCTGGCAGAGAGGAAGGAGGAGTGCGGTGTGATGAGGCTGGTGGCATTTATTGATTTCCGAGCAATAACATTGATGGTTTGGAGAAAATAGGGCATGGCAGGCCCTAGAGGATCCTCAAGGAAAGGAGGAACGAGCTGCGGGGCACTGGCAAACAGCTTCACTGAGTCCTGTCCAGCCAACCTGTCTGTAAGTCCAGAACCAAAATGGGGTATTTCACACATTGCAGCCTGGTTTGTTTTATGCTGTGCACACAGCTACACTGCTACAAACCATAACATGGCCTGCATCTGCTCAGACCAAAATTTCCTACACCAGCCAGCCAGGAATATGCCGAATTGTAGCAGCTGTAACACACTGGTCTTTGCCAACTCAGAAGTACTGAAATTCTGAAATACCAATTTTCTCTAAAGAGATAGAAGGTTGTCTGTAAAACAAGGAGGTTTGGGTGATGCTGCAGCCTGGATTCCCTCACACACAGACAGGAGTGTTGCCAAAACATTGGGATCTGAGCTCAAGCTGCAAAATTCACAGCAGAAGTGCAAAAAAAAAAAAAAATCACACACTTGAGAGTAAAAAGAACTTCAGGTAAGGCAGTAGCAGGAAGATTCTTTAACCACAGGGAACGTGAAACTATGTTAGTCTGGATATGGGTGAATATTTCAAAACCTAACCCACAATGAACAAAAGTACATTTGCAAGGAGGATATATTAGCAAGGGGCAGTGAGGCACTAGCACAGGCTGCCCGGAGAAGTTATGGATGCCCCATCCCTGCAGGTGCTCAAGGCCAGGTTGGATGGGTCCCTGGGCAGCATGAGCTGGTGAGTGGCAACCAGCCCATGGCAGGGGGTTAGAACTCAATGATCTTTGAGGTCCCTTTCCAAGCCCTTCTTTGATTCTATGATATTTACTTGAATCTTCAAGGGAAAATAATCTGAATCGGAGAATTTCAAGCAGTGAACAACAGAGTCTCCCATCCAGAAGTGATACAACAGCCTTCTGCTCAATGTCCAGAGGACGACAGCCCCTGAAGGGAATGGCAAATATTGTCTGCAACTTCAGTGATACATTTCCCGCTGTAATACAGGTCTATCAGGGAAGTGGTTTATTAATTTTGAAAGAGATCGCCTAAGGGCCTGAAACAAACCTGGATGAAACCAGCAAGATTCCTCCTCAGACTGCAGTGGTTGCATAGAGTCAGGCATGTGCCCTTGGAGACACATTGATGCCCAGGTCCTCAGCACTCACATCTTCTGGTCTCGGAGTCCAGAAGCCCTCGTAGTTGATTAGCTGAAACACTGAGTTCATTACCAAGATTGGTTACTTACCACATCTCTATAACTAAGCATGAGCCTCCCCAGAAACAGCCCCACACTTCTTAGCAAGGCACAGGCACTGAGCTGTACATCTTACGAAGAATAATTAAAGTATTCCCCTCCCTCTCATTTTGAATTTGGCTGGGAGCAAGAAATGCTGATTATTTGATGCAAACAATGCCCTGGTTATTCAATGCACTAAATAACAACAGGCATGTATAAACTCTCTTTTTTCTTTATTTCTCCACTGTTTTTTCTCCTTCTTTCCCCCCAATTCCCTAAGCCTTCTCTAGTTTTGAATGCCATGAACTTGAGTGTATCACTGAAGTCTTCACAGAATTGCAGAAGAGATCATCAAGTCCAACCCCTCTGCTAAAGCAGGTACCCTACAAGGTCTTGTCACTCCTTAGAGCAGTCTCAGGTCCAAGCACAATGGCTCATTTTCAAGGCTACATGCAAAGCAGGGGGAGGTGAAATCACTTCACCAGATTCCCACTTTGCCATACAGCAATGAAAGATGTCTGATCGTTGTTTCTGCCCACAGCACTTACAGTGACCCTAGAAGCTGCATCTGTCCTCAGCCTCCAGTGATCACCCTCATGTGAGCGATGCTTGGGTCATACGCACAAGGACATATTTCAACCTACTTACAGAGGTATTTAACCTGAGCGTCTACAGCTACATCTCACAGAACTATTTACATCTAAAGGGCACTTGTCAAATTCTAAGCTGCCTTAGCAATCTTCAGAGAAAAATAGGTACCTCCAAGGAATTATTCATCCCAATTGTATTCAGCACCAAACTGCCTACACAGATGTCTAGTATGATTTGAGATGCTTGACTGGCCTCCAGTGTTTCAATTTTAAACTGACACCCATCCCTAAAGTTAGGAAGAAAGCACCCACCTCTCTTCTGCAATTACTGAGGAACCAGCAGTCAAACCAGGTGTCCTTCCCCCAACTTTATTAATTCTAGGAAATCAGTTCAGCTGTTAATCACAGGAAGTAAGTCATGCTGAACTCAAGCTGCAATCCCCAAAACACAGGTTTCTTCAATCATCTTATTGAATAAAGAAGAAGGAAGGCTAAGGGATTTGTGAGGTTCTTCTTCCATCTGTAGACTGCAGCCACAGAACATTGTAGCCCTGCAATTAACTGTGCTTATGGCCTGCAGCTCATGAAGAATTGCTTACAGCCAGCTTCCTACTCTCAACTTTTGTTCTGGATTTGCAAAAAAGATGTTTGATTTTGGGGATTCTTTTTAAAGCACAATCCCCAAAAGATGCTGTTCTACTTGTCCTAAAAATAAAAAATAAATAAAACTCACTTGGCATAAGCAAGGGTCCTTAAATTACTGCTGCCTCCTAAAAATTTAGGCCTGAATTTCTAAACAAAAAGTGGAGAAGCAGCATTTTTTAAACAGCAAACTCTGCAAGGCTGTGAATGGAATCTGGCAAGAAGCCGTTCTCTGAACAGTTCTGTGGCTGTCACAGTCTGTAACTCGTGATACTTCAGAGAGCTCTCATCATTACAGTGCATCTTGTGTCAAAAGCATCTTTTGGAGCTTTGGGGAATTGTTTGTTTGCTTGTTTAAAGGCTGCAGTAGAAGAAAAAAAATCTTGACAAAAGAGAGGAGAGATGGCTGAGCTCTCAGGCAGAATGGGGCAAGCACAGCCCTTGCAGTCAGCTAACCGGGCTGGTGGAAAGCATGCCCTCATACCTTCCATGGAGCCCTTTTCCAACTGAGCCCCTGGAATAGAAAGATCCCTGGCAATGTTTAACTAAGGCATTTGCTTGCTGGTCAAGGCAAGCAAGAAGCATCTGGGGATGTACTGAGGCTTTAAAAGCACTTGGAAGACTGAAGGAGAGCGGGGGTTCAACAAGCCAAAACTATCCACACCCACTGTATTTTCCGGAGCAATAGATGTGCGACAGGGAATTGCCCACACCCTCACACAACAAACAGCAACTAGAGACCACAATGAACTGGTAACAAGGGACCTCTAAATGAGAAGAAAGGCCCTAAAGAGCAACAGTCCCACACCCAAATGGCCTTCCTTGGCTCACCACTCTCACCTACCCACACAGTAGGGCTCCTCTCCCATCACTTAACCTGCAGCCTCAGCCTCTCATTCTAGAAAGCCAAAGATTATCTGTTCTTCTGCAGAGCAGGTGTCCCTAGCTTCCCATCAGCATCCCATCCTCACCTGCAAAGGGGCACAGGGCCTGAGCTCATAAGCACTGACACCTGTGCTGGCACCACCCCTGAACTTCATATGGGCACATCTAAGGCATCCAGCAGTCCTGTTCCTTTTCCTAGGCTGTCTTGAACTTATCACATTAGGCTCAAATTACAGCCCGATGGGCATTTGAAATGTTCACAGTACTTCTCTAAGCACAGTGTTTATAAGCAAGTGTAAAAAAAAAAATCCCATTGCTTTACCTCTCCAGAAAAAAAATCTACCATTGCCTTCAGCATCTGTTTCCACACTTCTTCCACACTTTTCTCTGGGCTTGTGGTAGAATTTGCTGCTGCTGCTACTGAGATGCATAAGATTATGCAACTGTCTAGCATTTTGATTTAATCAGCTAGGGGAAAAAACTGTTCCAAATTCTATTAATAACTAGCAGCCAGCTCCCTCCCTCCCCACATTCCCACAGAAGGAGATCACAGTCAGATCCCTGCAAACACAAACTAGCAGCCTGACTGGATCAATACCATCCATGGATCCAATTGTGCACTGAATTCTGGGTAATTAATCTGCCAGGGGAAGAGAATCTTAATTAAGAAAAGCCAAGCTGTTCTTTTCCCAAACCTTTTGATTAATAAAGCTGCAGCACTGGTTCGGCTGAGGATTTTTGTCTAAATTTTCACAGTTTTTTTCTGTTCCCACTAAATGCTTTTGAAAACAAGGGAGTGGGAGAGCCTTCAAGCAGCAGAAATGTAAATTCTTCACTTTGGTTTCCTCACACCACATTAATGATGAACATTCTCATTATTCAGAACGATATCAGTGTTGGGGAGAAGCAATGGCTCCACATCCTGGATGGACAGTGTTACAGAGGCTGCCCCACTCTCATGTAAAGGGACCTTTCCTCCCTTTCTTCTCAGGAAGGGCATCCAGGACAAAAGGTTTTCCTCAGAAGGCCAAAGCTTTCACATTTCATTCAGGGAATCCTGGAAATTCCTGGAAAAAGTTCCTAAAGCAGCTGTCACTGGGAAGCCATCATGAATCCTCCCAGAAACATACGAAGATTTACGAGTATGGGATACATTTCAGAGACAATGAGGTTTGAGTTCTTTGTTCTTTCTCTTCTAGTTCTTCTTCAAATTCCTCATTTCATGATGTATAGCAAGCATCTATAGCGACACCTATCCCAGCATGCTCAGGACCTTCCTCTGGTGCTAATGCTAACAGGTACAACCTCACACAATGCCAAACTCCTGTTCTTCAGGGCAACAGAGGCCAAAGGGCACCACAGAGCAACTGCCGATTGCCTCTGGTCTGAGTTAACTATTGAACCATGCTGGGTACTCTCTGGGCCAAAAATACGTCCAAAACTACGCTAACAACTTTACAAAACAACTCCAATTTCTGGGATTCTTCCCTGGTATGGGCAGAGCCTGTGTACCTTAGCCTGATGGGAATCAAACACCTTTATCTCATGGTGATATTTATGAATCTTTACTGTTTACCGTGATTCATGGCAAAGGACATGTCTCAAACCATTTTGGTACAGCAGATTCAGAAAGACCCAAGAAAGTCCACCCTAAGTAGGATTATTCCCCAGCAAAGACTCGATTAGCTGCAAGCAAAACCCTCCTGTAGCAACTTGCACACTCAGTTCTGAGGGACTAAACATGTGTCTTCTTTTTATTTCCCCAAGATAAGACGACTAGTCTGCTGAAAAAATGTGATAATTGATCACATTTCTATTCTGACACAGTGCAAAGAGCAAGGAGAGCAGATAGCTCAATGAACGGAGCATTTCTGGAGGCCCTGGAAGACTGGGTGTGTACCAAGCAAACTCAGCTTCCACCAGCCCCATTTATCTTTAAGGTCAAACTCCACTCACCTGTCTGAAGCCAAGGAGAGGCTCACATATTTATTGCCAAAAATTAGCATTTTCCCTATTGGTATCCTGGATACAGGGTAATTATGGTAAAGACTGATGAAAATCATTTAACTCCCGCTAGGGGGAGAGCATTACGGCAGCTAGATTAAAGATGTCCTTTATAAACCATCACAGAGCAAAAGAACACGATAATGAATGAGTTAATTACACCAGCATTTGAGGTTGATACTACCCATCTGCCGCTTTGATTAATTAAAAGTCTGACGGACGACAATGAGGCCTTCAGGTCTGAAAGTAATTAATTGCCAAAGTCCTCAATAAATTTAACAGTGTCACTGTCTGAACTGGCAGAAGGGACCACTTTGAACTGCTTTCAAATGGAGGCAGCAAAGCAGATTATTGAGTTTGAAGTATCCTCAGCATGATGTGCCAATGTATTGATGTAATACTGATTGCTGTGGCATAGCACCTTTAATTTCTTGTTTAAACTCCTCCTCAACCGCCGCTTTCTCCTCCCAAGACTGGTAAAGGAAATATGAAAATCTCAGGGGGTTGGTAAGAAGACACTAGCCTTTGTTGGCCTTTGTCCAGACTCTCCAAGCTGTGGTGAATGGGTTCAAGTTTTTGCTCGTGAATGCCTGTTTCCTTAGACCAACTGAAATGAGTCCTGACACAGAAGGACTTTGGACTTGGGCATAATGGCAAATACGAAGCAGGACATGAGCCAGCATTGTGCCCTCACACCCCATTAAGCCAAATGTCTCCTGGGCTACATCAAAAGCAGCGTGGCCAGCACGTCAGGGTGATCCTGCCCCTCTGCTCTGCACTATGAGACCTCACCTGGAGTACTGTGTCCAGATGTGGAGTCCTCAGTACAGGAGACATGTGGACTGGATGGAGCGCATCCAGATGAGGGCCACAAAAATGATTTAAGGGATGAAACATCTTCCCTACACGGACAGGCTGAGAGAGGTGGGGCTGTTCAACCTGGAGAAGACAAGGCTCTGAGGAGATCTGAGAGCAGCCTTTCAGTATCTAAATGGGGGCTATAAGAAAGGAGGGGACAGATTCTTTAGCAGGGTCTGTTGTGATAAGACAAGGGGAAATGACTTCAAGCTGAAAGAGGGAGATTCACACTGGATATAAGGAAGGTTTTTTTTGTTTGTTTGTTTTTTACAATAAGGGTGGTGAGGCACGGGCACAGGTTGCCCAGAGAGGTGGTGGGTGCCCCGTTCCTGGAGACACTCAAGGTCAGGCTGGAGAGGCTCCGAGCAACGTGAATGAACTGTAGGTTACCCTGCTCACTGCAGGGGAGTTGGACCAGATGACCTTTAAGGACACCTTCCAACTCAAATGATTTTATGAAATGCAATGGAGAGCAGAACTCTTCCAATGCTTTCCCTGTTCATCATCCGAAGAATCCAAAACACAACTTCAGTTACCCAGAAACTGGCAGCAAATCAATAACCCCATTTTAATAGGCCTAGGAGAGACTCAGCACTGAGCTGGAACCTGAAGAACCAGACACAGTTGTGGGGACCAGGAGCAAAAGCAGCTCACAAGGAACAGAA
Source organism: Numida meleagris (assembly GCF_002078875.1). Lineage (NCBI taxonomy): Eukaryota > Metazoa > Chordata > Aves > Galliformes > Numididae > Numida > Numida meleagris. The sequence continues at coordinate 57,731,394 of NC_034413.1, forward strand.
GAATCTGATCAAAGAGCAAAAAATGTTGTCAACCAATTGTAGAGAAAACTGGCCACAGCCAGCAGAGAGGGGAGGAAATAGTCCTTTTCACTCTTTGTCTACACTGGACACAAATCACGCAAAATAAGCCCAGCTGGAACACAATGGTATTTTGAGGCAACACCATGAAAGACCACTTTCTTTTGCAGCAAACAGTGCTAGAGGACAACAGACCACTTTCAGAGTCAGCAAAGTTCAAACATGCAGCTTGGAGCCCCTGCACTACAAGGTGCTGCTTTTTCAGAGAGATGGGAGAAAAAATTATTTCATATTTCCTTCCATTTTTATCCTACTTATGCATTGTTAAGCAGCTCTTGCACATCACCTCAAACAGTCACAATTGAAGAACTACAGCTTCTTCATACCACAGATCCAAGACAATGATTAATAACAATTATCAGCAGTGATTAGCTAATACGACCATAATACAACAATCCCACTGCCTGCCAGTCATTTGCAGGCATCAGCACATTGACGCATGACAGCTGTTCTTACTAAATACTGCCTCATTCCTGAGGACACCAGGAGAATCCTCTTTGCAGCAGCACCCTCAGCTGAATGGGAAGAAGTCTGCAACTTCCCATCCTGGAATGGGACAGGAAAGTGTGAGTTTAGAGGTGTTGAGCTCAGCACAGACATATGTATAATCATGTTGGAGAGGGGATAAGTATATTATGGCATTCCTGCTTTACGGGTTATTGTTGGCTCTATAGTTAGTAATTGGGAAGTAAAAAAATCCAAAAACCCTCATGTAAAGGGTAAATGGGTAACTGAGCAGAGGACAACAAAAAGGGTTTACTTATAGTACACCTATTTTAAATGACAGAAGTTGATTCTCAGATTACTGTAAAAGGGTTTGCTAAGGAAAGGAACTTCTAATGTACAAGTTAAATAAACAACAGACCAATGTACCAGTTAGAGGAGAACAGGAAACTAGTCTAGGGAAGAAATGGACCTGAAAGGGTGGCAAGTAGGAAGGCACTTCCCACCAGGTGAAATGGACTCTTTGTCTCCATATAAACAAAGGAGGGTGAGAGACAGATGCCACATACATTACCTAGATTTCCCAGGAGAAGAATGGAAGAGAAATTAGGACAGAGCAGATGTTCCAGGAATTAAAATTTTCAAGTGTAATTCAAACAGAGAAGGAGCTGTTATTGCTCAGGTGAGCTCCAGCTGCCTCAAGGTATGACTATATCACGCAGTACAGAAGCGTGCGGACGTGTCCTGTGCCCAAAGGGCAAGGGCAGTTCATGTTCTGCCAGTCCATTTTTAGGAAGCAGATAAGAAGGCAAGTCTCTGCAGATCATTTGATGACAAATATGTACAGACGTGTGCATCCACTGCAGAGTGAATCCATCATTCAGCCTAAGACTTGGGTCAGTTTTTCTGACTCCACCTGAGACTCAACTGAAGACCACTCAAAAAACAAACAAACAAACAACTCAAACCAAGGATGGTGAGTAAAAAGAAGTGACTGTTCTCACATATTTTTGCTTTCTAACCTTTCCAATTACCACATATTTAACTCCTGTTACTCTGCAGAAATCCCTTCCCTGTTGCCAACAGAAAAACACAATTCAGGAAGGGACTTGAGAAGCTATTCTTCAAGGGCAGGATATTTTTGTCTGAGTTTCAAGGTTACTCCCATTTTACATAGAGACTTTTGATGTTAAATACACACCTTCCTCCAGAAAAAAAAATCAATTTAGAAGAACAACTTCATAAAGAAAACAGCATTAAAACCTTATATCACACTGTAAGACAAACCACTGATCCAAGCTCCCTGCCATTTTTGGTCATTGCAAGGGAACACGGGGATGTGGGTATAACTTATCTTTGAATTTCTTTACCACTATCAATTCAAAATTATAGAATCATATAATAGTTTGAGTAGGAAGGGACCATTAAAGGTCATCTGGTCCAACTCCACAGAATCATAGAATTGTCTGAAGATAAGCCCCAATGCTATTTTCTTCTCCACTGCATAGACCACGTGATACAGAAGTTCTTGGTGTAACCTGACTTACTGCAAAACAAGTGTCACATTGAATTAGCAATTCTCTACTATGCTTCTGTCCTATTCTTTCACAAGCAGGCACATAATAGAAGTGTAACCAAAAACACGTATCACTTTCTAACTCCTGTTTTATAGGGAAGTGAAGAACTTCCGTAGTATTATTGTCATGGATTGTAAAGAAAATCACTAATTAGGCTAGCACTTTAGACACTTCTTAATTGCAATCTCAGTCCTCAAAGTCAGGAGAGTCTCTCATTTGTACTTTTATAAGCTGTGAAAGGAGGAAGTATCTATCTTTGGGGGGAAAAAGAAAAACAGCTGTTCCCTTATGTTGTGCAGTTTATGAGTTGGCTAACCAGCTACTGCAGCGTCTTATTTTTGTCACAGGCTAACGTAAGCATCTGGATGTTTGGATAGACGGATTTTATCCAGCAGAATACACGAACTAAGCATCTCTCAGCTCAAGTCAATGAAACTGTATTGATAGGTAAAGCAGCAAAAATAAAATCAAAACAACACTAACAACTCCTAATGTCTAAATCATGGTCTGAGATCTGCATTCACAGATGAAGTTTCAAAGTATTTAGACATGTCTCAAAATGAACATTCAGTTCAGCTGATAAGAACTCAGACAAAAACACCATCAGGTTTGAGGGAACTAGATCTGTTATTTTTCAGTCAAATCTGACTTGAACAGACTTTCCCCTTACCTATGTATACAGTGCACCTTTTAATACCTTTATCTCAAAAAAAATTAATAATCCTTTCCTACACCCATCCAGCCTATGTAGGTAAGGCAACATACCACATTTCCATAGCCCATTCAGAGGTGGTTTCTGAGACACCATATCCCTTCTGAAATTCACCAAAGCACAGAACGGAGAGGGATAGCTGCCCAAGAAAGCTGAAAGCTGCTCAAAAATTAGATGCTTTCCATTTCTCCATTGACTGCTAGGAGGAAAGCTGCCCTTTCAAGAACTTGCATTAGCCACTGCCAGTCCACGCAAATGCTCTGTCTTACTCAAAATACCTGAGGCAAAACAAACTGCTTAGCACCTCCCAGCTGCCTTCTTCCATGTTCAAACATGCAAAGGAAAGTGTGTGCAGAGCTGCAAATTGCTAGCATGAGAACTAACAGTTGGGTTGTACGTTCTGCCTTCTCCCAGACCCCTAAGCTTCTTTGGCTAATAACCCATTTCCCATAAAACCATCTATAGCACTGATCTGAGGCTTCAGGAAGTCTAAAAATCCATCCATCTCCTCAGTATTTTGATCTGAACTGTCAGAGCCCCGAATCTACTCTATCCAGTTCTGCTGCCTTTGATTCTTGAAATTATGCGTCCTGGAGCAAAGCACTTAGCTGCACATTACAAACCTCAAATCAAGAGCCAAAAGGTTCCTACCAGCCCACCAAAGCGCAGTGAGATCACCACAGGAAATACTTCCAATTAAAAACAGGTTGTCTAGAAATCGAACGCTGTCTGCAAAGGGGATCAAAAATTAAAAGGCGTTACTACAAACACGCGTGCCTGGAATCAACATTTCTCTGGCAACATCAACTGTCTCTCATGGCTGCATCCTTTATTTAACCAGGGAGGCAGCAAGACTTGCTTACTTTCAAAGTGCATTTTGCGAGAGAATTTGCTATGCTGTCCCCACAAGAAGATGAGTTGGTAATAAAAATCGGCTTATATTAGGCTCAATAACATTAGATTAGAGAGCTATTAAAGGCTGGAATGTGATAGATGACAGGAGAATGCTAGTCTCAACGCAGGCACATTTTGAACCCACAGACACACATTGTGCTACCAGGAACAGCAAGGGTATTTTTGGAGTCACTCAGGATCTGCCTTGTAGCATGTCTTGTCACCCTTCTCTTCACCCTCCCACACTTTCTCTACCTTTCCTCCAAACCTGCAGTGCAAATAAAGTTTGGGTTTTTGCACTGTTTCCGTCTGTAAGGCCACAAGACTTTCCAGCTGCCCCTTCCTGCAGTTTCACAGTGACAAACCAGCACTGAAAAGTATTTGCCAGTAGGGCAAAGCCTGCTACCAAGCACCATTACCATGGAGGAAGGGTTCCAGTTTCTCTCTAAAGCTTTTGGTCTTGAAAACCAACTTGGGTGACACCCTTTCCTTCTCCCTGCTGATCTACAGATCAATATGAATCTCTTTATTGATCTAATTATGGCTGCAGGGGGCTCTTCGCAACTCAAGTGCATTTGTCTCTCTGTGATGTTAATACAATCAGGCACAAAGATCACTTCATTACAAGATCATCTACACTTGATCTTATTTGAGCTAAAAAAAAAACCACTCCTTTGCTGTACAAACTGTATGCAGAAAGCAGTGCTGGATGACTGGAGTTAGCCCGAGGAGCAGCGCTCAGCTCCCAGGAGCAGCTGGAAGAGGAGCTGTCACGCAGTTCACACAGCACTCCCACCATGATTGGGATGGAGCCACAGACACCACACTCCAAGCCCCTGTCAGCCTTCTTGCAAGGCCTCAACTCACCGCTACCTTGGCACTGTTGAAGCACTACTTGAAGTCACTGGGACATGGTTTAGTGGGCATGGTGGTGACAGGTCGGGGTTGGACTAGGTGATCTTTGTGGTCTTTTTCAACCTTAATGATTCCCAACACATATCCCCTCTGAAATGCACACTGTGGGTTTGCACAGACACTGTCCTCAGAGCAAAAGGGGCTCTCTTTTAAGTAGCTGGTGGCCCAGACTGGATGTTGTCTGCAAGGAGGCTGAGAATGCCCCAGTAAATGCAGCTCCAGGTCTATACTTAAAGTCACCTGAGGAACGTGGCTCCCAGCTTGTCACCCAGTGGGTATTACACTTACATAAAAGAGCACATCTTCAGCAGTGAAGACTAAGAGTCCAGATTAACAGCCAAAGGGAATCAGGAGGAGGAAGGATTTGAATCTGAGACTCCTATACAGTCAGAAGAGGCTTTAACCTCTTGGCTAGGGGAGGCATTACAGGGATAAAGGAGCAGCACAACCAGCCTGTCTTCACTAGTTTGTTTTCAGATCTACTCTACTTTTGCAGACATCATCTGAGGACATCCACCCCTCAGGCCTGTAAGCAAAGAACAGTTTCTTTGTGAATTCTGCAAAGAAAGAAATGCACCCTTGGGACGCGGATGGCAGAGCACGTGCACAGGCACAGCACATACAACCTTTGCTACTGTGTCCCAGTCTGAAAGGGACATCTACAGAATACTCCAGAGAAACTATCTTGCCATGTCAACATTATATTTTTAACAATACCGACCTATTTGCATGGCTATTACCTGTCTGTGTTATAATTCACCCAGCTGAAAAATAGGGAGAACAACTTAATCTTCTTTTGAAAACCTCAGGATGAAAGAAAGCTATTACAGTGCTTTCTGTACCATTTAGTTTACTAATAAATACAGAGAAAACCCTGAAATCTTTTAAACTAATTCTTGCACCTATACATACTAGAGATGAAGCAGTACAGGACAACGTAGACCCTCAGTTCATCATTCATAGAAATTTCTGAAAATAAATTAAATGTGCACACTTGATGCCAGAAGTACTTAAGCAGCAAGGTCTTCTCACCTCATCAGCCAGCATGGCATTCAGGAACCAGTGATCATGAGAAAATTCTGGAAGAGGTAATTAAAGATCACAGGGCTGACACTGGGTTTACAAAGCGCAGAGTAGTTGTACACAGGAACAAGATGGAAAGCTACAAGGGAGCATCCTAGCACTAAAGAAGATAAAACATCAAGATCTTGGCCGTACAGCACTGGAAAGAGAATGAGAGCAAAGCTAGATGGAGGGAGAGCAGCACATTGCTCCTTGTGAGGTCACCTCCCCTAAAACCACCAGGCCTCTGCATCCTGCTAGTAGCAAAGCAGTGATGTTTACACTATGAGCATCCACACTCTCAGCCTATGGCAGTTCATAGGCCACTCACTGCTTCTTATCCCAAATCACTGCAGCAAGCCTCAGCCAGGTCCTGTCCTGTGTGAAGAATAGTACAAATGCCAAACAAAATGATCTTTCTTACCATAGAGGATTTGCCATTGCTTTGATTTTTACATGGGCATCTTCCACCAAGCACTTGCTCTGTCATTCATTCCACCTGATCTCTTTCAGCATCTTTAATAGAGGGCTAACACTACTTATCCCCACAAAGTGAGGACTGGAGGAGCTCTGCGTTCTCAAATATATACATGCAGAAATAGTGTGACAGCTACTGGCCTCATGCGCTGATTGTAACAGACACGTAGCAGGCACATGGCAATGGTAAGGGAAGAAAGTGAACACATTAGAGACTCCCAACCCACCTTGGACAGTATGGAGTGATGGTACTTTCCTGTCTTTTCGCATTAAAGCCTGGAGCTGTTCAAACACCAGCCAGCAAAGGCACTCACTCACCACATTGTCTTTCCCTTCAAATATCCTCCAGCTGAAGGGGTAGCTTTGTTGCTTGTTCATTGTGTAAGAGGCTAAATCCGTGAGCACATTTTGTGCCCAGAGGTCTGTTGAACTTGAGATAAGTGAGACTGCCTCTCCTGAGCTCTGTTAGTAAATATAAAATATGCATTTGCTGTCTGGGTACTAATAGTCAGCAGTAAGCCCATTAAGGGTCTCAGGGCACAAATGAAAAATAAAATCATACACTAATAGTATGGCACCTCAAAAATCACTCACTGTTTCTTACCCTTAAACTATAGCAGCATGCAAGGAGAATGAAGAGGTATAACTCATCTGTTCAGCATTTTAGAAATTGATTTTAGAGATGTTAGTGTTTCTGTTCCGTGCTGCTATGGAGCTGTGCACTTCTATAGGAACACTTGTCATGTGTGCACCTGCCTCCACATGATCATAGTCATCATAGAGGCAACCTTTCCAATGGAAATGAAGAGGAAACTGAGAATCTGACCCTGGGTTGTCAGTAAGTTTTCACCCTGCTAAACTCAAAGAACAACATCAGCATTCTGATAAAGCATCTGCTCCATTCGTTTTGTCTTGCTGTAGGCATAACTTCCCAAGCATGGCCGCACAAGCAAGGATAAACGTGGGGGACAGCATGGCATCAGCATCATGACAGAACACTGTGGGGTTCCTCAACACTAATCCCCTAACCCTGGATCCCCACACCTGCATACATGCTGGCCAGCTCCACCTTCCAAGGCTTCTACAGCAATGCCAGCAGAAGTGATGAACTTGCCTCGAATTAGCCAAGCGAATAAATGCAAGAAAACTGATCTGTCTGGTTCAGGAAGCACAACTGCACATGAAAAGGTTGATGTAGTACAGAAATTGTGTAGCTCTGTGTTGTCACTTCTTTGCAAAATGCCCTCAGTAAGCAATCCAAACCAAATAATCATTGTTAAAAGCATCCCATTAAGAGACTGCAGCTCTAGGACACACGGATGATATCTACAAATAGCTAATGCACATTGATACAGATTGGTTTATACATTACAAGTATTGACATGCTCCATGCATAGTAGCTACAACAACTCTGTTATCAAGTAGTATTTTAAATTGATGACACATAGCTAAATCCTGACAGCCATACAAAGGCCAGGAAAGAACATAATTTTTTCCTACAGGACTGTGCTCCTTAGGGCCTCCACTGGAGTGCATCCATTTAAACAAATCCTAAGGGAATACACTTGCTTGTATGATTTGTTCACATATTATAGTAAATATCATGCCCTCATCTCTTCAAATTTTCAGCAGTTAAGAAAAAAACAACTTCCTTTGAGAACTCAACATATGCTTCTTCACATAGCTGGGACGTTGTCCTCACCACACAAAGGATCTCTGGAACTGGGTACTGCACTTTCATATAGAGCTAGATTTTGCAAAGTAACCTTCCCACAAAGAATTAACAAATGTCCAGAAGGTGAAGTTGGTCCTCCTTTCCAGCACACCCTCACTCTGTTATACATATGCAACAGTTTAGTTCCCTTAATTTCCAGTGGTGCCTTTGGTATGTATCAATCCTGCTGTGTTTCAAGTTACAGCGACCTGTTGTAGGAAACGCTACAAGTTCTTCTCTCTTCCTATTTGCTTTTTCACATGTCCTCCATCCCACTGCAGTTATGATATCTGAGTCATCATCAGCACTGTGCTAATGGGGATTATACACAATCTCACTCGTAAACCTTGAGGGGCAAGTCATTCAAATGCTAAAGCCCCTATTGCTCCCATCTCCAGAGGACTGCAGAGAAAGCTCTCCCGGACAAGCTACAACCCAATTACATGATATTGTCTTTCTGGGCTAACCCTATTCCTTCTACAATGATTTTGTCACTGCCTGAAGGGAACTTTGTAACAATTTGCATCTTTAAATAGGTCAGTGTGCGCGTCCGGGAGAAAAGTAAGCGGATGTTCATCGTGTAAAACAGCTCATTCTTTATGGATTGCAAAAGAGATACAGAAAGTATATTCTTTCAGATAATAAGCTTTGAAACCTCATTTGTTTCCTGCCCTTGCCTTCCAAAGTCATTAAGTGAAATAACTGACTTATTTCTCAATAATACCTTGGTCTTGTCTCTTTAATGCCTGCCTCTCATACATTCCTTCTTCTTGTGAGACACTTACTGGAATTCCCCCTGCTCCACTTCTCTAGACTAATGATCACGTTCTCCTTCCATGCTCCCAGGAAGCATCACAATAACTAGCTGGGTTTTTTTGTCTCATTTACTTCCCCTCCACCTCTTTCTCCATTAACCTTTTGCACTCACATGGGCTGAATAAAGTCTTCACATAGAGAGGACAACTCTCTCAAAACTCTTCCAGCTACTTTCTTTATGAGACAGTGTGAATAAATAACCCTCCCCATTTCCAAAGGAAGGAAAATCAAGAGGTCGAATAAATGTCCCCACATGGGTCTTGGGTGGAGCTAGGATTAAAATCCTGCTGTTGCTGTCCTCCAGAAATGAACCAGAAGATTCTCCCTTTTACCTCCTTATGAAGGAAAATTTTTTACTGAAACTAATGGACAGACATAATGCATTTCCCTTATTCTTCAGAGATTCCACCTGTCACATACATTGTTCACAGTAACCTCCTTATGTCTCAAGTAGCCCAACCACCAGAATTCATTCCGTTTCAAATCATCCCTTTTGATCTGTCTTTTAATAGATCTGCAGACTCCTCAGAATCAAAGTTCAAAAAACCCAAGCAGCTCAGTAATATGTAAGGTCCTTGCAAGAGCAAATCTCACCAAGTTTTCGTTTGCTATGAAATACTAAAGACTGAAACCTTCCCAGCTCCATTCATGCTTGTCTGTAAAGGTTACATTACTATCAGACAGCAGCATAACTCCTACTCGAGTAACAATAGCTTAATAATCTATAGAACACACTGGTACTTCTGGTATTTCAAATGGGAGAACATAAGCCAGCAGTTCATGAATCATGCAATTTCTACATCACCAAAAATACTTTCCTTCCCAAAAATCTTTGTCACCTTTACTCTTACTAAGGTAGAAGAATATGCCTGCTGGCTGTTATATTTGATAAATTTCCTAACAAGAAAACAAAGTGAAGAATCAAGCCTAGATTCTAGAGGATGATCAAAATGTTGATCCAAGGTGTGAGTTTCTATGCTATCCAGCACGGTTTCATGAAAGGTGCATCAATATTGCTTATACTATACTCTTCCTGGAGAGCATACAGCCTTCTAAACAATAAGGGCTGAACTGCAACATGGAATTACTCTGCTTGGTAACAACTGAAAACCACTTCCTAAGAAGAAATTTTAAGGTGGATGCCCTGTAACAGAGATGTTCCAAATCACGATTACTACTTACACTGTGGCATTGTTTCTCCAAGATCCAAGTTAGCTGAGTTGGTCTGCACCATACGGAAGGGACTACAAAACGGTGAATGTCCAAAAAAATTCACAAGGAGGGTTAAAAGACTCATTTTGAGGTTAAAGTAGGGTAAGAAACCTACATCTCAAATCACTAAGAAAGACGACCACGTTATTTTTTAGCTCACATAGCTGAGCCATTTTTTATTTTATGTAGGCAGAGAAGTGCCATCTCATGAGAATTCAGGAATGCCTTGGGCTAGAAGATGGTATTTACATAGGATTCACACATGGTGTTAAGGCATGACAGGGAAAAGCTTTTGCCCAACTCTTAAACATTCAGATCAGGGCTTTCCATAATGACCTGCTTGATACCAAGTAAAAAACTTTTTTCCCCTCCATTTTCCTATGTAAAAGGTCCTTAAGTATCCTGATATAGCTGCTCTAATTCTTAGAAAAGCCAGCATGAGGCGGATGGCTGTTTGCGGCTTCTTCACATTGTACATGTACTACACAGAGAGAAAATACCTGACTACTTGCACTAGCAGGCTTGAAAAGGGATTCTCACACATCCAAACCATATGCAACTCCAACAAGCAAGTGCTTACAGCTACTTTATTTTACCTAGCATTATTTCTGATCCACATGCTCCAGGCAAAAATACCTGCATCACACTTGGTCTCCTCAGGGACTTGTGTAGAAAACGTTTCTAGCTATACTCCACACTGGAGATATTTGTTTTCTGTTACATCTTGAAACCTGCAATATTCATTCCCTTCTGGAGAAAAAGGAAATGACAGGTATTAGTTGTTACTGTCCATCAAATTAGGAAGAAAGTGTTAAGACAGGATTAGAATTTAGTAAATATAAGTAAGAAGAAAAATCCTTTGGTTTGATAAATCAAAAGCAAAATTAAATGTATTTCTATGGTCACCCTACCAATTCTATCACAGAATTCCACAACATCATATGAGTCCATATAGCTGACCTGGTGTATACAGACAGGTCCTTAGAATTAGTACAACAGAAAATGTACACATGACCAAATTTAAGTGTTATTTAATTATTTCTCATTTCACAACACCAAAAATCAGATTATTTTATTTGCTGTAGAGCACAGGTGCTTAGGTTACCCAGACTGGAGCTACTCCTTCCACATTCTGAAGCTATCTGTTTGTCAGTGTGACTGAGCACAGAGCTCAGCTCATCTCTACCTTGAGCAACATATCACAGGAAAGATTCTCTATTAAAACAGGATACTCCTTCTGATCGCTCTTCTGTGAGTACTTTAAGATGCTGTTGAGGAGATGTTGTTGAGAGTCAATAGCTGAGAATTGTATAGCAAGGCACCAGAAGAAAAAGGATTTGTTTCACTGCCTTAGTTGTGTTGGCTTCACAAAGTTACTAGAAAGCAGCAGCAGATTTCTGTCCAACTTAAATCACTGAAGTAAAGTAAGAGGTGAAAAAGAAGTCAGATGAACGAAGGAACTATTTTAAGGCATTCTTAGCTCAGAGATGCACTAAATTTATGCCTGGTCTATAAAAACAAGGGGAAGGGACAGGTTTTCTAGCTTTTTTTAGATCTCTTATTTTCATAAATTTAAGTTCTATTCCAAAGCTGTAAAACATGGGGATGAAGGCAGGGAGGATAACTAAATTTCCAACTTATCAGAACTTGCTACTTGGAAAAAATATGGTTGAACTTTAACATAAGATACACTACAAAGTTTTCTAAGTTTCTGGTGGCTGCATACACTGGCACAGAGCTTCTCCCAAAGCTGCTTGGCAGTATGTGTAGCTCACACAAGGGAAAACTCTGTCTTCCAAACTGTGCACAGAAATACCACATACGTAAACTCCATAGTCGAAAAAACAAGCAGCCTCTTGAATGAGGACACCAGGGCAAAGGAATCAAAGCTGAAAGCTTGGTGGAAATGAGTCTTCCCCTCTCACAAACAGATAAAATTAACTGCTTACTACTTCTCATAGGAAAAAAAAAAAAGAAAAACAAACAAAAACATTGCTTATAAGCACAATGGGAACATCTACTGGTATATCTGTTAGCTTAACAAAATACAATCTAGTATGGACAACTGTGTATTTCCTTCCTAATTACCTAGTTCCACAAAACCTGCCCCAACACCAAACAGATTATTATGCTAAAAGCAAAGCACCACAGAAGTTATCAAGAAGAAAATCCTCCCTGGCACAGTAGAATGAGATCTCTTCACATCAGAAGTGCTTTGATAGCATGTGTTATCCTTTTATACCACACTGTAAGGAAAGATGAAGACTTACTTCTAGAACTCTCTAGCCAGGCTGATACTATACTGTTGACATGACAATTCATTTCAAGCCAATCTGGCCTCAGAGGAATAAGTCTCCAAACATGGAACAGTTTGGAAGTTACCTTCCACTGCTTCTGTGACATTTTCACAACTGTCTGCGAGCACAAAATGGACTTCTGAGCATTAACTGAAAGAAGTACAATTTGAAAACTGCATTACCAAGCCTGCAGACCCCACTCCTCACCGTCAGAGTAAACTGCTTCATTAGCAGCAAAAGTAATACAGCCTGGTTGCTTACAGATTAACATCCCACTCCTGGTGCACAGCTACTGGAAGAGCTTCACTCATCCTCTGTCATTCCCCAAAACACTATTTTGTTCACTTTGTAAAGTATTCATAGTTCCATGCTGCACCCCCAGCTCTATTCCACAAGCGGTGTATTCCCACATATCACTTCCTGGTATCATATCTCCGGATACTTTCCACCTCCCAAAGTCCATCCTGCAAAAATATCTTTTTCAGTCCAAGTTCTTCAGCTAACTGGAGAAAAGAAGGACAGTACCTGCCGACTTAGCAACAAATGATATTGCTGATGCTACACAATGATTAGCCTGCTGACTGATCATTTCAGCTGCGAGACCAGTCAGACAGGGAAATAGGGGCTGAGAAATTCATTCCTCTCCCTTTCACCTCCTCACAGTATTAACTGTCATACAAACCTTATAGCACGCAATGCTGAAATCACTGCCTCTCCATCAAAGATAATGTCCAATGACTTAAAACAATATTATAGCAGTAGATTAATAGAAAGACACATAGAATACACCAGCAAGCTTCGACTGCTTGGCAGGAAAAGGCTAACCAAGGTTGTTGTCCCATACTGTTAGCACTAGAAGAGCTTTCCAGGGAGGTATCCTTTCAGGAAAAAAAAATAATTATATCAGTGATATAAAACAAAATCACGGCTATTTGTTTTTCTTGTTGTTGCTTTTTTGTTTAAAGACAGCTTGATAATCTCTTCAACAGGGAAAGTTACGCTGTTTGCAAGAGAAGAAAATTGCATGGAGTATTAAACGTGTTTGGTTTTACTTTTGAAGTGGATGGCTAACTGCTTTATCGTTTTTGAAGACTGGTCAGTATTGTAATTCAGAGTGAGCATCTTCAGTACAAATAGTAACCATGCCAGATTTCATAACTGAAAATGTGAGCACAAAGTGAAAGACCTCTTCCAGTCATTTGATAAGAATCTGAAAGCTGATTCCTTGGCAAAGTATAAAATGAGGGTGCTATCTAGTAAAATCTAAGATATATCACAAACTGCTGATGACTGATGCCTGGAAGGCTGGGCAGAAATAAAGACATTTTGCTGGCCTTCTAAGAATTCGCATTAAGTTAAATTACCTATGAGTCATAAATTCCTATTGTCCTTTTCAGTCCTATCAACTCAGTCACTATACTGAGTATAAGTGTGCTTTGTAAGTATTGAGACATACGAAATACTGTGTGCAATCCTAAATGTTTATGGCTTGACAGAAGCAATACACACTAAAAACGTGGCCAACTGCTTCAAAACAAATAGAAAGCCCCAATCCTTATTTTGACTTGCAAAGTAATTCTATATCATGTTTGGTCTTAATTAAAACTTATCATCTCTGCAAAACAGTAAAAATTATTTCACTGGGTGTTGTGAAAGTTTGTGTTTGTAAAGTACAGAAAAAGTAATTGCATTCAGCTTCTGCAGAGTGCTTTCTGTGTTCAGTGTTTGCATTGCATGCCCAGAAAAGTGCTTTATGATAGTCCCTCCTAAGTACTACATAGGTAGTTTAATCATCTAACTTTAGCAAGCATGGTTCCAAAGAAAACATAAGCTATCCATTAAATCTTTTATTAACCAAAACAATTAAGAAAATGAAAAAAAAGCCAGTGTTACACTCAATAAATGGCTCTATTTACAATTCAGAAAGAATACCTTCACGAAACATAAATGCTATAAAGTCCTACAAATTTTACCTGCTGCCCGCCACCTGCACTGAGGAGAACACTTCACAGGCTGCATGAATTCAGTCAAGACAGGACAAAAGGGAGGAGAAAGCAGGTCTCTGTGTAGGGATGTGTGGGAAAAAGAAATTGCTGTTTCCCACACAGGAAATGTACAGCACAGATATTCCATAGGTATTCAGCACAGATATGCTTTTAACTACAGCTCGTGATTTTTTTTTTTATGATATCATTACCACTTTGCACAGTATGTTTAAGCACTCACAATAACAAAAGAACAGCTCTTAAAGGAATGAATCTGGCTGCAACAAATAAGCATCTGTGAAGGTGTCATTAGTGTCTCTTCAGATCTGTAAATCAAATCTGAGCATCTCTTTCTGAGCAGTATCTGACTAGTTTAGACTGCTTTGCATAGATAGTAGTCCATTTTGGTTACCAATGTTAACGATCATCAGTTATCTGCCATAGGTGTCAGCGTACAGTTTTCATGGATTCCTTTGCTCTGCATTAGCAGTTAACTGCAGTGTAATGGGGATATAAATAATTCATTCATCCTTTTAGCAACAGAAATATCTACAGTAATCATACCAGTTAAAGTATTAAAACAAACACAAGAGAAATCCCAGTATCTGAAAGAGGACAACTTATAACAGAGACAGAAATTTTTAGGAAATTAACTCCACCATTGAGCTGACAGAAAAGAGAACCTGCAGCACAGAAAGATGACCATCACTGCTGATTTGGGTACAGTGCAGCAAAAATCTGCACACTTGGTTTTGTTGTGTGCTTTATATTCTGTTGTTTATTTCAGTCGATTACTTTGACTCCCTGGCCTAGAATGTTTTGTTTGTTTTTTTTTTCCCTCCTTTCCCCCCCCCCCCCCTTCTAGGGAAAAGCATGAAAATACATCCTGTTCTCCTTTATAACTCTATGATGCTATGGAGTTACATCCATTAAAAATTCTACATTACCTGGTAACCTCACTGTGACATTTCTTTCTCCTTCTTTCTCAGGCAATGTAAGAAGAATTTCAGGTGTCAACATAGGCTCTCATTACATTTAGTGGTTTTTAGCTGAAAGCAGTATCAAGGATAAGACCAAGGAAAAAAAGAGATCCCTCAAAGCCATCATTACTTCACAAATACTTTCCATCTTCTGTTCTGGTTTTAAGAGGTCAGATGACATTTATACCAACTGGAAATGTCTTTAGGACTTCTGCTGTCATTCAAGAAATAAAGATGATACATTGTCTTCTCACTAACATTCCCTTTCGTATCCCATCTTACACAGGGAGATCTCTTCCAAAGCTTGGTATGCATAGTCACCACATATCACTCGATCACATCATGTCCAGCTGAAATAGAAGCAACAGATTTAGAAGACGCATTGAATTAAAGTTATTTCTTATCTGTGTTTAGTGCTTAGAAAATAAAACAAATTCAGAAATCCTTATATAACATAAGTGGACTTAATATCTGAGTTCTAATGGATTATTAGAATTTAATACTAAGTTGTTGTAAAGTACAAAAACAAACATTAAATCCCATTTTCAGATAATATGTGCAATTCATAGATTCAAAAAATACAGTCCAAAAGTAGAAATCTGCCTGCTGTTAAAACTTTATCAGAACTGCCTACACAATCAGCTTAAGTCTTGGAGATAGATTTGTAATGATTCAACACGTTAAAAAAATGCCTAAAATACTTATTAAAAATCTCCTGAAATCCTTGAATTTCATCAAGTCTGTATAAGAGAAAGTTAATTGAGAAGATTAAAATGTCTTTTTTTAAATGACTTTCAGTTTTCAACCCACATAAATAACTATTCTAGATCTACAAGCTTCATTAAATGCTATTACAGTAAATTACAACAGTCTGCTACCAAACAAGCAGCCACACTGGCTCTTTTGAAATACACAAGAGGACAGGATTAATCTATGTAAACACCCATGTTAGTACACAACAGGCCATTTGGCTTCATGACGTTTCACATCTGGCTGTGCTTTACAATAGAAGCTAAGTAATTTCAGATAGCTCTTCTTTGGCTCAACTCCTCAGGTGTTTTCTAAGCCATGCACTACAATCTACTGCTTTAAGAAGCTCTCACCCACTTCAGCTTTCAGTTAAAATTGAGTTCTGAAGCCACATCCTGTCTTTACGGTACTCACCAAATCATCAACGTCACCACCTTCATCTGTGGCAGGCGGAGTTTCATTTTTCTTTTCTTTTGGAGTCAAGAACTGAAAATAACAGTACAATACTTATGCTACTGACAAAACTCAGACCCTTAATGTTAAATGAACAGAATACCAATACTAGTATATTAAAACTAATTCACTTGTAATTAAAAATCATTAATCAAATTCATTCTGGATTCCATCCTCCCAAACTGCCCTAAAATACAGGAAATTTCCAAATACTTGCTTTTAAAGAATTTTGTGGAGTCTGTTTAATAAAATAGACAAAGAATGAGGTTCTTCAGTCCACATAGTTAAGCTGTAGAATGCCATGTAATGCTGCAAATATTAGTTCATGGTGTCACAGAAAATGTGGAAAGTGCACAGAAGAGAAATCCTTTCAAGACTATGCCCAAAGAAACACCTCAAGCACAGCAAGTACTGGAGATGTCAGTGGCTGAGCCTGGGACTGTACACTTTTCCCTGCTCATCTGTTATTGTCCACTGTCAACCAGAGGATTCTGGTCTAGACTGCAATGTCGTCCATGTGAGTACAGCCATTTTTTGTGTTCTTAAAAATGTAACTCTAAAAGCAATACGAGATGTGGCCACAAACTGCCAGAGGACCAAAAAAAATCTTTCCTATTAATACATACGTACATTGACCAATATCTTGTTTAGTAAAGATCTTCAGTATGACACTGTAGTTCTGCGTGGAAGTCAGTAGAAGTTTCCATTTAATTCAGTGAACATTTAACAAATGAACAAAGACAGGAATTTGAAAAAACACTCAAACATGCAAGATGGTCAGAATGCTGGTCTTCAAAAATAGAACATTCATTATGTAAAATTCTACGGCAATAGCTGCTCATACCAACTTGCCATATGCCCTCCACTTAAAGCATGGGATCCACAAACAGAGGATAAAGCTAACTTCTTCAGATACCATAACCATTAAAATCAAACATACAAATAATATCAGGAGTACAACCACCGACAAATTATTTTTTCTCTTAACCTGGCACAGTGGGAAAAAGAAGTATTTCGTCTATAATAGTAAAGAAAATAAAAATATATGACTATCAATTTTAGTTACAGACTCCTTAACAATATAGAAATTACTAAACAATTTCTATGGGTAAAAAATATTATTATTAAACAGGCAATAAATACCTGTTAAGGGTTTAAGTAACTTTTTTCCTGCTAGCATTTGTCTTCTGAAAGCAAACTAATGCTTCCCTGAGGATTTCAACTTATAGAGCCATGCAGGTCATGTAAAAAGGCCATGGAATCACTATCACAGTGCTTCCTATCTCCAAGATAATGTACTTGCACTGTAGGAAGCTTAAATGCTATTTTACTTAAGATGTTCTGATCCTTCTCCAGAAGGACAGTGGCAGCTTTAAACAAGGGGTAAAACTCCAAGAAGTTGCCTGCTGCATTCTCCCACCGTATCAAGAAGCAATCTCGTGTTTTAATGTCTGAGGTTGCAATTTTAAATCACTGAAAAAGGCACTCTCTCCAAGTCCCTCTACTAGGTAGAATATCAATAAGTTAATTTGGTAGGAAAATATCATATCTAATATCCAATAGAATGAGAAACACATTTACTGTGTTTGGTTAACACCACCGACAAAGTGTGGCAGGCAGCCTCTGTCTAGCTGTCTCAACAGCCAAAGGTCAAACATTTCCTACGTTCTGAAGAGCAGTGTAGAAAACTTAATTCACGGACAGCACTCACGTTTTACCATGTTAACATCAACTTGACTTACAAATTTTGTAGATGCAAAAAACTAAGGTGACAGGGGCAGAACAAAATAGAATTTCAAGATGTTGTACACCTGTCTATTTTTTTTTGCTGAAAAAGTTCTCAATCTAGTAGTAATATAGAGCACATGTTATAAAACTAAAAGCTAATGACACTGTCAGTTCTGAAAGGCTTTTTTTATGCCAGATCAAATTTCCTTTTATGCAGTTAAGAGTTGAATACTATTTACAGAAGTAGCACATTTTAAGCTTACAAAATTAGCTTTCCAGCACTAAATTAGGTAGAAAAAGCTGAAAGCTAAAGAAACGTAGGATGAACTTTTGCAGTAAATTGCAACCTGAAGTTTCCATCAAATTCCAAACACCCAAAATTATTTTTTCCTAAACCTGTTTGCATTTATGCAAAAGCAAATTACATATAATAGTTGTGCTGAAATCCATTACCTTCCCCAAAGTAACGAGAAGAAGTACTTGACATTCCTGCTCTTTTAACCTACCATTCTTACACTTTAAGACAAGCACCTCTGTTACAGGAAAAAAGAAAAACACCTATATGAAACCATTCTCAATGATAGGAAGGAAGAATAACATGCATGGATAACCTAGCTCAGCCAAAAAGAAGAAATTTGTACCTGTTACCTCCCTAACAAACTGCCATACAAGCCTTCCTTTCCCCTTCACAGAGCAATTCTATGAACTTGGAATCTTATATCCAAAACAGTCCTGAAAATGCAACCGAATGCACATAAGAGAAAAGGCTTCTGTGTCACACAGGGCCACAAGGACAGCCAATCCCTGACCTACAAACTTGCAATTATGACCATATGACCTATTACAGAGGTGAAGAAAACTTGTACTGTACTGCTTGCTATTTTAAAAGATCTAGCATACCCTTCACTGACAGGTTATCACCTTCATTACAGAAAACAAAAACTTTTTTGCAATCTATTATAATTGAGGAAAATGCTGCCCTCGCACACCAAATCATAAAATCATAGAATTAGCTAGGTTGGAAAAGACCTACAAGATCATCCAGTCCAACCATCCACCTACCACCAATAACCCCACTAAACCATGTCTCTCAATGCTGTATCTAAATGTTTCTTAAACACCCCCAGGGATGGTGACTCAACCACCTCCCTGGGCAGCCCATTCCAGTGCCTGACCGCTCTTCTGGAGAATTTTTTCCTAATATCCAACCTGAACCTCTTCTGGTGCAACTTGAGGCCATTCCCTCTCATCCTATCACTAGTTACCTGGGAGAAGAGGCCGACCCCTACCTCACCACAACCTCCTTTCAGGTAGTTGTATAGGGCAGTAGGGTCTCCTCTGAGCCTTCTCTTCTCCAGACTGAACAATCCCAGTTCCCCCCAGCCACTCTTCGTAAGGCCTGTGCTCCAGACCCCTCACAGCTTCATCGCCCTCCTCTGAACACGCTCCAGGGCCTCAATGTCTTTCTTGCAGTGAGGGGCCCAAAACTGGACACAGTACTTGAGGTGCGGCCTCACCAGGGCTGAGTACAGAGGGACAATGACTTCCCTACTCCTACTGGCAACACTATTTCTGATACAAGCCAGGATGCCATTGGCCTTCTTGGACACCTGGGCACACTGCTGGCCCATGCTCAGCCAAGCACAGACCAATACCCCCAGGTCTGTTTCCTCCACACAACCTTCCAGCCACTCTGCCCCAAGCCTGTAGCGTTGCCTAGGGTTGTTGAGGCCAAAGTGCAGGACGTGGCACTTGGTCTTGTTGAACCTCATCCCACTGGCTTCAGCCCAGAGATCCAGCCTGTCCAGATCTCTCTGTAGGGCCTCTCTACCCCCAGGCAGATCGACACTTCCTGCCAGCTTGGTGTCGTCTGCAAACTTACTGAGGGTGCTCTCAATGCCCTCATCCAGGTCATCAATAAAGATATCGAAGAGGACAGGCCCCAGCACCGAGCCCTGGGGAACACCACTCATGACTGGTCGCCAGCTGGATTTAACTCCATTCACCACCACTCTCCGGGCCCAGCCCTCCAGCCAGCTCCTTACCCAGCAAAGAGTGCACCTGTCCAAGCCATGGTTTCTCCAGGAAAATACTGTGGGAGACAGTGTCAGCGTCAAAGGAAAGATGCAGCACAGCTCTACTGGACCAAAGACTAGATTTTGTATCAGCCCCATAAACTCAGGACAAAATTTTAGTCTTTGCAGATCTTACTCCAACAACACACCGAACAACATGAACAACAAACAGTTGTTCAGTTTCTTTTGTAAGAAGTCACGCAAACACTTCACAGTGGCAACTCCACAAATCAGAGGTCTGGGTTTGGATCTGGAGAGTGAGGAGGTTATCCAGTGCACAACCGGGATTGCCAACAGCCCAGTTACCACAGAGATGCAACTCATTTATCCTGAAATGCAAGGTTAACTGTCACATCAGTGAACTCTTGCGCTTTCAGCAGCCCAGAGCTGATTCCACAGTCTTTGTTATTCCCCTAGTTACAGCTGTCACAAGACCTTCAATCAATCACAAAAGAATTTCTTCCTTTATTGCAAAACCTAGCTGACTGAGGGATGATGTTAAAAAGAAAAGTCACTCTTAAGTCAGTCTACAAACGTTTTGTAGCTCCATCTTACCCTGTCAATCTACTCCTTGCTACTCTTCATAATTTCTGCTTCATCCCTGCACAATGTTCCTTGGCCGCCACAAGCTCATAGTTAAGAGAACTGTAAACTCTAAGATCTTCATGGCTAGTAGAGATTTCCTTAAGGAATAGAGACTCATACACACAGCTTTATCACATTCTGAATGCCAACAATAGTTTCAGACTAAAAAGTGAAGTTCTCAAGAAACAAATAGTCCTATGAAGTTTCCAAACGAATTCATAGCATTTGGAATTTATAACAAAATTTTACATTCTTTAAAACCACTGCTGGGAAAAAAAGATTGCTCTATACATTTATGGGTGACAAGAAACAATCAGTAGGTCCTTCATGCTCACAAAATAGCATTCTGTCATTTCTACTTCGTACATGGGCTTAGCTTTTTTTGGACTTTTAGGAGCTTGCTTGTATGTTCAGTTTCATGACGCTTGCGTGCCTTCTTTACCTTGAGATAAATTTTTACAGATTAAAAAAGCAGTTTCTAAAGGACAACCTTTTACCTACAAATTAATTAATCTACAGAGAACCCACTTCAATCTCCTTCTGGTTATTGCTCATGTAAGGTCTGGAAGTAACAAAAATCAATGTGGCATCTTGCAGAGAAGCAGCTTTGCTGAAAAGTACTTAGTGATTCCAGGTACAGCTTTACCTTGAGGGATCTGTAATACAAAGACCTTCTTTCTTCTAAACTATTTAAAGTTATGGTGCTCTGCAGCCTGATACAAGGCTACCCTTATCTTCCTATCCTCTACACACAAATACAATTTTTGACAGCAAATCTGAGTTCTGCTTTCTTTCAAAAAGAAGGCATCATTCTGCCTTTTATAATTAACTCCTTTTGTAACTGTGACATTCTTCATTCATCCCTGCAAACAGTTATTACGGTGTTTTATTTCTGTAGAAAGAATGCCTGCAAACACTCCAAATCCTTCTTTCTGAAAATAGGTAATATGATCACCAATAATAACATCAGCGTAATCTACAATGTCCATCACTCCACAAGACTGGCATGAAGGAGAAATTACTGATTTGGCGAATTTTCACTATATAGGCAATGATAACTTCATATTGCTGGAGTTCATAAAACCTTTAGCGAAAAAAGGCATGCTGATTTTTGAACTGGCATGTTAACAATGAGATCACAGTTCTTTTTATGAGGTTCAAATAGCAATCTTGAATATCTAATTTATTGCTAAATCGAGTTCCCGAAATTCCTGTTCTTTGTAGAGAATATTTTCAGATAATTATGCCAATATATGCTACTTTCTAAAGACTAAAACATACCACTGTAGTACATGCTAGGGCATTATTTTTGCTCTGGATTGGGGTAATATTAATTCTGTGGCAAAAGAACACTATAATTCCTTATATCCTATTCCATTTACATAAAGATTTATACACATCATAGATAATCTGTTTCACAGCAGGGAATCTATACAAATAAATGCTCATTAAAACTATGATACCTTTTCAGCTTCTTCACTAGTCACAGAACTTCCCTCTGCTTCATCTTTAGTGATCAAAGAAATTCTGTCTAAAAAAAAAGAAAAACATCATAAGAAGGCTTCCCAAAAACACACCAAATTCCAACTTTGGCATGTGTCATCATCACCACCAGAAATAAAAAAATTGCTCAAAGGAAAATGTGACTTGCATAAATGAGTCAAATATGATTTAAAAATAAATTAATGAGAATATTCATAAGCCTGTGGAAGTATCAATTTAGGAAACTGTTAATATTATGACAATCAAACTAATGAGACACTGAAATAACAGAAGAAATGCTGAAAATCTATCACAAATTACACTTTTAGTCATTCACAGCATGCTCTTCAGTCCTTAATAGCCTTAGAAATATTAACTCTTACCATACAAATACTGATGCTGTGGTTCTACAGTATGATTACCCAGTGTTGATTCTGCATTTACAGGTTCACTGTATCTTTTTGCATCTGTACCACCATTCTATGCAATGACATTACTCCTCCCCTCTCCTGGCCCCAAAAAATTCAACCACTACCTCTCAATTACCTCTCCCTGCCTAGCTCATCACTTGGCTACACGAAAGCCTGTGCCTAAAGAAAGAATTTGTGGGTGTGAGAGGAAAGAACCATAGACTCAGGGAGGTTTCAGCAGCAGCACAACTTCAATGGCACCTTAACGTGCCCCCAGAAAAATCACTGAAACGCTAACTCACCTTCCTCATGTTTTGATATTTGCTTATGACAAGGCCAATGCTACAGTTGGTAGAAAAGAGGGTACAGGTCACATCAAAAGAAATGGGAAAACAGGACTTCTGCGTTTGGTAGCAGCAATTGAAAAGCTGTTTCAGCTACCCAGTAGGTCAACCTAGTCAGATTGTGCATAGAGCACCACGATTTTATCATCTTCTCAGAAGATAATAAATTCTGCATTAAAATACCATCTTTGTTTGCATTTATAAATTCTTCTTCTCAGAAACACACTCCGGCTTATTGAAAATTATGGTTTGAACCAACTAGAACTATTAAAACAGCATTCTAGCACGGCTTCGGAAGATCCACGTTTCCTACTTCCAAAGTGTTCTTTTGGTGGTGGTGGTTGTTTTTTAAACAAATCTTCTGAGATGCCCCCCTGCAGTACTGCTATATAACAATCCTTGAGAGTTGTCTTGTGTTGCTCCTTTGAACTACTAAACACAGTCCCATCCTGTATTTTCAAACACTTGGGTAAAGCAGTCATTACACAGTTTGGAGTCCTCCATTTTGAAAGGCGCTATGCGAAACCATCTCATTGCATTCTATAGCATGCACCCTTAAAATAGACAGTTGGGTAGTCAACAGATTTCCCTATCTCTTGTTCCAATTAAAAACAAGAGTATGATGTAAAAGATGTTTTTTATAGTCTGCAATGTTTCAGATTTGTGAAAACATTCCTGAAGCTCTTTTGGAATTGCATTGCCTTCATCTCCCAGTTTAACCACTGGCAGATGTCATAGCACCACATATTCTGTTCTTCAGGTTACTTAAATACAAAATGATCAGCGACATATTTCAATGCTATCCATGCCTTTTTTGAGGCTTATTTTGGAAGTATCTTTGTAAGCTACATGAGTTTTTTCATTTATTTTACAATTTCAGTTGAATTTTACTTTCTTCTGCTTACCCTGTAACATTTAGTTTGTCTCTTCTCTTACACAGTTCATTTAGCATTTCAACAAGACCTGGCAAGGCATTATTAAATATTACTGGTTTGAATCTATTAGGGCAAAAAAGAAAGTTACAATGTGAAAGAAAAGGAGTTTTTTTTGGTGGTGGTAGCGTGTTTTTTTTTTTTTTCCCCTCCAATCTTCTACACAGGATGCAGGAATGATCTGCCTCAAAACGTTGCTCAGTGTTCCATTGATAACGTAAGGTTTTATCTTACATAATGGATAAAAAGTTAAATGGAATCATACCTTGTACCACAATCTCCCAGAAATCAGCTAAGCCTTTATCTTCCACCTTTGACTTCAAGGCCTGCAGAAAATCATTAAAGCACTGCACCTTGGATAGCTGAAAGAAATAACACCAATGATTATAGGGAAATATTAAAGTAGCTGCAAGCTTAATTCTTCATAAAGTCATCTAAAATGGTGAACGTAAAAGTCATTATATATTTTGATTGTATTAAAACCAAGAGTTCTAAGGAGCCACAAAAACAGAATTTCCAAAAAAAATTAGAGACTTTCTTATAACTATCTTTAAGAAGAAATCCATAGAATAGCTTATTTTTCTCTTATAAACATCAAGTCACGGGCTTTGTGTTTATATATTTAAAGTAATAAAAACAACAGTAACACCACAGAATCATAGAACAGTTTGAGTTCAAAGGCATGATTAAAGACCATCTAGTTCTCACCCCCAATGAATTTACTTCTTATTCAAGTAAGAATAAAAAACACAAAACTGAAGCATACTTCTAAGCTTCCAAATTGTATAAGATTGAAATATTTTAAATCTACTTTTCCTACAGCAATAAACGACTATGTTTTAACATAGCAAACAGGCCCATCATGTCTTCAGTTTTCACGTACTGCAATTACCTTCACAGCTTCCTCTCTGAAAACTCGAATACAATCAATCCCTTTCATGTAGTACTGTGAACTTCTGTTTTCCAGAAACTGATCAATGCGGTTTATCAGCTGCTGACTCACTGAAAGACAGAGAGAAATAAGCAAGCAAACCAAAGAATCCATATTTTCAAGGGAAAAAAAATCCTTTAGATCTGTGTCTCTACTCCACCTCAACAGGCATCAAAGGAGTTAATCATACCCATACAGCCTCAAATCATTTAATTTGATAAATGAGCATGTAAGTTACTGACAGTTACTTCAGTCTCTTTGGAAGAGCTAGTTATGCTAGGAAGACACTCAAGTGTGGCCAAGGCAAAAGTCTGAATCTGGAAGCCAAAAAAAAAAGCACTGGACTAACTTTTTTTTTTTGATAGAAAATGAAGCTAGAATGTTTGGGATTTAAAGCTGAGGTATTCTACAACTCTAAAAAGAATAGATAACAAACATTCTTTGAAATATACGCTTATTTCAGTGAAAGAGTTAAATTTACAGTGAAGGCATAATAATGTCAAAACAATAGCTGTAGGGTGATTGCAGTTCAAAGACCACCTTGTTATTGACATTAGACTGGATATTGGCTCTGTAGTGGTAGCTTGATGATTTTTCCAACAGGTCAATACTGCTTGTGATCATGGAGACAAATACTATGAACTGGTTATGCCTAACAGAAAAAAGCTTAACTGAACTAAATCTGAAAGAAGAGTGAAACAGGAAGCGTTTGATACTCTCCCACCAGGTTTTGACTCCAGTGAGTTTCAAGAAAAGGAGGTGAAGAGTGGGCCTGTCCAACAGCAGCTAGCACACAAGAAAGTATGCTAGTGCCACTGCTCCCGAGGTGATCAGTTCACTCACTATTTATATTACTGGTAGCTGACAAACTAACTTGAGGTCTCACTACTTAAGCTCCTCAAGTTAAGTCAGTCAATTTTTTTTTCCATGGTTAACGATTTTCTCATTAAATGTTTTAATTTCTTACGAATTCAATTAATAAAAGCAAGTCCTGCTGGTATTTTCAGTGGTGGTGGTGTTTTGTTTTTGTTGTTGTTTTTTTTTTTTTTTTAAACACTGCCTTTTCATTGATGTGTTAAATTAAAACCCCAGGCAGTACAAGGGTGCAATAAAAGTCTTCATTGTCAGAATGACTCTAGCTCACTGCTTGGAATTATCACATGCTATATTGCTTTTACTTTCTTTTTAAAAAAAAAAACCAAACCTTTTCTACTTGATTGCCCTAGCAGGCATCAGAACAACATTTTTTTCTTGCTAATGACTGTAAATTCACTCTTTTTGAAATCTGTTTCCAAATCTGAAACAAATAAAGCCCCACGCTGTTTTAATAGGCAAGAAAATGTCATAATTATGCAGAAAACAAGTTACATGGAACAATATATGAAGTCAAGATTCTTTTCATGTCTTCAAATAGCTTGGCTAAAATTGGGTCTGTCCACTGGGTCTCCATTAAATGACAGACCAATTATTGATGAATTTAAAATGGATAAAATGTCTTTGGTCCCCTGAAGTAATTTGATAGTCTAATCAGAACACAGACAATACCGAGACAGCAAAAAAGGACTGTAACTGGAAGTATAATCCACAGAAAGTGGACTCTGTACACTCTGTAGGTCTGAGAATTTTGTTTCTTTCTTTGCTACCTATCATCTGCCTTGCCATGAGTGTGAATATTTGGTTTTGGGTGCTGCAAAAAGTAGATCCGTCTGTGTTTGCAAAAACACATGTTCTGCAAGAAGATCCACCTCATTTATGTATAGCAGTCTCAGTCAAATCTGAAGTTCTGAAGAACAGGTCCTAGTGATGTGAAGTGACAGTCCATCCAGAACAGTACTGTGTGACAGTCACCTTTTCCTTCTCTCACAGCCCTCTACACCTCCCCCCACATTTAAGGAAGTGAACTTAGGAACTTCCGTATTTTGCCTATGCTGAGAATTCCAACATTCCTAATCAACATCTCATTCTGCAGATCATCCTGAGAAACACTGATCTCCTGTTTCCTCCTTCTACTGTATCTGATTGGCTATGTAACAAATAGAGCAATTAGAGACTGGAGAACTACAAGTAAAAATGTTTCAATAGAAGATCCCATCCCCACTGGCACTGAGGTACATTTCCTACTCTAAAATAAACTCATCAGCGCTGCTACTTCTTGTGAAATGTGTCATGAGCAATTACATTCACTTGTTATTTCTGAATAGTTACAGTACAAAAGTGTAGTTATATTTTCCTGTTTGTTCAGTTCAGTCCTTGGTCTTGATTACTATGCCAAACAGATGACAGTTTAATAATAATTGAGACTGTATGATAGTCCAAGTTCAATTCTTTGTGGACAATTTTTTTTCCCTAAAAAGAAAAATTATATTCAAAATACAGCTTCTTCTATAGACAAATGACTCCTATTATTGGCAATCTTTTGACTTACCCAGTGGTGGTGATAATGAGTTGTATTAATGGACAGTGCTTAAACCAAGAGTCACAGACAAATGAGTTCAACTACCTGAGAACAGATTTTAAACTGCTGTTTGGTGAGCGTGATCTTTTTGTAACTGACAAGAAGGAACAGATTCTAAACTCTACCCTATTTTTAAGGACTTTCTTTATCAAGTCAAGAAATAAGAATTTTATCAGGAATTACTAAACTACTCTGGTGTGCTATGAGGTGCTGCTCAGTTTTGAAATGTTCTCCCCAGATGGCCATTAACAGCAGATATGGCTTGGAATGATTTACGACTAGATGTCTGAAGGACATTTGGTTCAAATCCTGTTCAAATCAAGATCATGGTGAACCAGGTGGGTTACTGCTCTAAGCACTTGAAACTAAAGTAGCTACAAAGACAGAGTCTCCAGGTTCTCTGGGTGACTCTTTCCATGTTTGACTACCATCACTGAATTTTTTCCCCATAATATCTAATTCAAATTCTGTTTTTTTTATGTCTGACCCAATCGCTAAGCTCTTCAAAAGAGCCTGGCTTCATCTTCACTGCATAGCAGAGACATAGAAAACTTCAAAGTGAATTTTTTATATTCAAGTATTTGGTTTGCAAATGTTATTCTAATGATTGAATCATTTTCACCAAACCTGTCATTGCATTTGGTCTACGAAGCAAGAGAGTAGCAATACCCTCCAGTATACACAAAGATATCCAATAAGATAAAAATACAGAAAGGCAAAGATATATGCCAATAAAAAGTGAAAATAAATAGTAGTTTAAAAAACTATATACATATCTCTCTGGATAACTACACATTTCTAGAGAAAATCTGGCAATAAAATACCAATTTTGTTGCAACTAGTACATTTTCTTTGCATATGTCATGCACAATTCTTTTATGCAGAAGAAACATCCAGTGCAAAACAGTCTTGTTAGACATATTACTTATGTGATCTACATGCCATGGCAAGAGAGCACCTCAAGCAAGACAGAAAATTTACTGAAATCTACACATGTAATTACTGACTCGTTTAACCTTATTCTTCCAGAAATGCCTAGGAATAAAGATATTGACTTACTACTAGCGTAAAGACTGTGAGTTGGATGCAGTTTGCCTTTGAACTTTTTTCCTAATGCCCATAAACTGTACAGCTATCACTGTAGAATTATCTATTCACAGTCAGTAAACATTTTTTAAAAAGCTTATTTCAACTACAGGACTTCAGACATCACGTTCTCAGACAAAAGTCTTGCAGGATGCAATGAAATCTGGCCTACAGCTACTACACAGAAAAATGATAAACAAAATGCCATGTGTATATGTATTTTTTCTTCTTCCCCTCCCCTCCCCCCCCCCATTAAGCTATCCTATCTTACACAGAATCGCATGAAAGTACTATACCCTAAATCGGGCACTATCTGCTCCCTAGAAACACAGACTTGAATGGAAATCCATAAACAGTTGCATGTGATGTTAATGGTGGCCATGTGGCTACTCCTCTGGCATATGAAGATGGCAAGCAGCCGCTGTCTTCTCTGCAGCCACAGCACTGAAGAAGTTCATTGTATAGCCTTGGGAATAAAGATTAGATTCTACTTAGGGTAACTAATCTATTTTATTTGCATTCATTGACAAAAATGTCAGAAGCTGTTATGAAAAGATTGCTCTTTGTGATGACTGTGCACTTGAAACCTGTTCAAAACGAGACCTGCATAAACTGACATTTCTGCAGCAATGAATGCAAACAAGAAAGTAAATGTATCTGGAGAGGGAACATAATATTAGTTATAAGAACAATAAACATTAATCTGCAAGTTGGCACCCTCACACACAACTGATCGCGTGAACTGTACATCTGTCCGTACTGTAATAAACTCCACAGATGTCAATTAAAAATGAAGTCAATTACTATTTCAGGATTTGAGCTGCCAGTTCTGAAGACCTATCTCTACTACCCTTGCCAATCTGAAACCCTTAGATATTTTTAAAAGAATGTCTGTCTTTACATATTAGCAGGTCAGTTCTTCCTATTCTCTCTTGCTCTGGTCTGCTGTGGAACTCAGCATGCAGACAGAAACTGCAGGTGCTCAAGGCCAGTCTCGATGTGGCCCTGGGAAACCTGATCAGGTGGATGGCAACCCCGCCCATGGCAGGGGGTTGGAACTGGTTGATTTCTGAGGTCCCTTCCCACCCAAGCCATTCTATGATTTTGAGATTCTAATCTGCACATACGGTTTCTGTGAACAGCAAAAATCCCAGTCATCAAATGCCAGTAAGGCCACTGCTAGATGCATTAATACTCATCCTTGTTGATAAACACACCATCGAAGACTTGCTATAGTTTATTACTATTATTTATTTTATCACTCTTGCCATACTTTACTTTTGATAACTTTTTTATTTTGCTAAGAGACTTGCTGTGGACTGGTAAGAATGCGTGTCAGTAACTCAAAGCTTAATTATAAACTCACCGTGCTGTCACTCTTTAACAGTTCTTCCTATTGCTCCAACAACCCTAACCCACCTCCAAACAAACAGCTGAAGGAGGAAGCAATTGCTGTGTTTTTTCAAGTGAGAATGTAGGCTCTATTCAGTTTGGAATTCTGCGCTGGATCTTGTTATATCAGAAAGGACCAAGACAAGGTGCAACCTAGTAGTTCTCTTGTCTGCATTGTGACAGAAGTTTTTTTTCCTCTAGTTTTTTCCTTTTTTTTTTTTCTTCTCAATAAACTACTAGAACACCATGGATTACCCTTTCCTGGATATTTTTATTTAACATGCTCTAGCAGGGCCAAAAAGTTTCCTCATTAAATATGATATAAAGCTATTTTTAAGAAAAACTCGTACAATCACTGAATAGTTTTAATACAGAACTTACTACTTACACAATGAGAATGCAGTACAGCAAGCCATTGTGAACGTGCCTGCAATGTTTTAAAAGGCTAACCCTAAAAGGCTCTATAGCAGAAAAATGACTATGCAAAGGAGAAAAATAATATGCAGAGCATGTTTTGATTTAGAATGGCTTCTCACATTCCTTTACATGGGTGACTGCACTACATTTTGTCTAGCTACCCCTTATAATTACAGAGCAGATCATACGTAAAAGCAGATTGATCAAGTTTCAGAAGCCACCCCAGCATGTACTGCAGTTATGTCCAGAACAGCTACCAAGTGGACATATTTAAGCACTCTTCACTTAAATGATCTTCAAGGGTAAACACTATACTTATTTCTGCTTTAAAGTCTTCTTACATTATAAAACTAATTACTGTAACAAAGTAGTCAACTGTTTCAGTTTCAGCATTCTAGTATCTTGTACAATGCTTTTTACTGCATCCTAGTGTATCTGAAACTTGAGAAAAAAATTCTCAACATATTTTCAATAAACAGAATTTATTCTGTATCTTATACAAAATCCACATAAGTAAGTAGTTGGCTAGCTGTCCAATAGTTCTGGAAATTCTGAAGAGAAATAGCCATGTAGGCTTTAACAGACTATCAGAAATCAATATACTACCTAGCACACTCCTCAAATCATGCCCAAAAGCTAGAGTCCAGCTGAAATAGCCAGCATTTCTCTTCAAAACACTTAAATACTCCTTTGGGGGGGAAAAAAAAAAAAGAAACATGTTACATTACTAGTTACCAGGTAGGTGAAGCTTATCTTTGCCACAACCTTCAAATCACCATTCAAGAGGATGAAAGGCCCCATTCATCTTGCGCAACCTTTTTAAGATATCTTTGCATTACATACATGATAACTACTTGGCATTTTCAGACTTAGAGCGTACCAGACCAATGAGACAGCAGCTGATCCGTGCTTTGTATTTTCTTCCTCCCCTCTGCATCAAAACCCCATCTTCTTTTGTGCTGTGATAAATTCAGTACACACACAGCCTGCTCACAACTTCTGAGGTGTTTGTTGGTTATTACAATCCCACTTTACTAAATTTACCCATGCTTTCTTTTGCTCACAACAAGAAGTAAGAAATTATATTTGCTTATAAATATTTAGATTTCAGGCATTCAATTCTTACTTCCTCATAAAGCAAAGCATCCCACAGAAGACAGGTTTCTCACACAGTGCCCATTCAACAAGCCTCCACTTCAAGCTAGAAAGATCATCACAGCTGGATGAGAAGCTGATAAACAGCTTGAAGAAGGTAGCCAGTGCCAAGAGATCTTCTGTCAGAAAACACAGAGTCAGATGCCTCCGTGTCACTGTCTAGTGCCATCTCACACAAACAAGAATACCTGAGACAAGCCACACCCATCCTTGCTTTATGACATTGGAAACTAGGCAGTATACTACTACAAAGCATCTCACAACACACCAGAAACTTGTTTTTAGGGAAACAGATCACATTTACTGAGCCCTGAAGATGATGGTAAATGTAATTAAGATGGATAAAAGTCGCTTACCATCTTTGAAGTCAGCATTCTTCTGCCTCACCAGAATTCGGAAGTCTTCCGCTGGGTTAACACTGCCAACCTACCAACAGTACAAAAATGACAGAACTGTCTGCCAATATCCATCTCTTTCTTCTTGCGAGGCAACAGAAATCTTTACATTTCTATTTATTTTAATACGGATACAGAACTTGCACAATTCTTCACATGCCAATGCAAAAAACTTGAATTTTACAGCGTGTGTTAATGTGCAGTAGTCCTAGTAAAGGTTAGTCATGGCATGTGCAAGATGAATTTATACTTACAACACTGCATTCTTATAAGCCAACTATATTCTCTGGGGTTTAAAGGTCAGAAGCATAGTAGTTCAAGAAATCTGCTAGTTCAGCTTTGAGACCTTCTGCAGCACAGACCTCTCACAAATCTTGACAGACACTTAATGAGGAATGGGAGCTCCCAGGCATGAGGGTACAGAATCACTGACTCGCCAAGCCAATAGGAAGCTCACAATTAAAAGCTCATACTCAGTTTGTCTACTCCTTCTGGACCAGTCCGACATCTTAAAGCTGAAGCTCTACATTTGCATACAAGTGCAGAAACCTTACAAAGGAACTAAAACCAGGTCAAATATCAAAGTTTACTGAGAAGTGGATGCAATAACCCTACAATGAAAATTCACAGTATTTACTATTTCCTTTCAGAAACCAAAACTTAATTTTATTTGAAATGTTTATGTTGAGCTGTCAACATAATTCTTAGAAAGATCTTTCAGTAAACTCACTTGCTCTCCTCCTGTTTCTTTTAAATCGGGCAGTGTCATTTTCCAGCTAGTAGCAGAAACTATCAGGAGTACAGAATATTGGCCACAGCTCTACACCTTCCTTAAAACTCAATCATTCCTGACAAAAATGAACTTAAAAGGGCAGCGCATTTGAAAACAAGTGAAGTTAATTTCATTAATACTAAACCACTTATCCTGTGAGATGAAAAAAATCTAATAAAGTTATGATAAAGGCTTTATCTACCCATTTGCATGAGACCTGAAATTCAGGTAGATACCTAGCTTAACAGTATGATGAATTTATTATTTTAGTATCCCAACCAATGCAGAGAGCAGTCTCTAAAATCACAGCAAAACCTCTGATTAAATATACAGAAGTAACTTTTTCGTGGCAGAATATATGGAAGAATAACAAAATTCAACTACTGAACCCCAGCTCTGTGATTCTGCTTGCTTCAAATCCACAGGTTTGCCCTGTAGAGTTCTATGTTTTGGGGGAAGAATTTCGCCCTAAAACATCCAAGGTTGGAGGAAACTCATGCTAACACTGATCTAAAGGCAGAGGAAGTTTGCTTTCCAATATTTAGCAGCATCAAATCCACAAGTAGAAAAATTTCAGTCATGTCTACTTCAGCTAGAATCCCATGCTTTATCAGGAATTCTGTATACTGAGTGCAATACGCTTAGAAAAATTGATCTTCCCTTTTGATAAAGAGTTTTAAAACTTTACTTACAGAGGTGACATTGCCTTCAGCAAGTTTCATGATGCTAAAGCTATCTTCCTCATCTTCAGTTTTTCTTCTCTTAGCATCGGGTCCATCTTCACTGCAGCAAATGAAGAGAACAAAAATGAACAAACACTAAATCAAAGTAAACCTTCCTGCCTGCTGAGCAGGAAGTCAGTCAATTCACAAAAATTACACTGAAGACTGGAAAAAAATCTTCATTATGCAACTGTTCCCAAATTAACAGCAAACACCACATTTTTCATCATCTTCACAAAGCAGACAGTAGAAACAGAAAACAAATTTTACTTTAATATAAAAGAAAGGTGCCACTGGTTGAAAGTACAAGATTATTCATGATGATTCCAGAAGTAAATTTATTCATGTAGCTCTTTTGCACATTTCAGAATACAGGCTTTCTCCAGTTATTTTATTTGGAACCTGTTTATTGAGTTAACTTTACTGATTTACTGTATACTGTAAATCAGTAAATCACACATTACATGATGTAATCTCACCAGTTGCCTTTTAAATTTTCTTAGCAAATTCATTTTGAACATCTAATCAGGAAATCCATTTACTCTTTAAAAATTACCTGGAAGTTCCTGTTTTGGAACTGATAGTTACTACTCATCTGTTTACACAGTGACTTGGGAGTCTAACAGCCCATGTTCTCCATCAGCACACAAGGGCTTTACATAATTGCACTTAGAACAGTTAAAACATGGTAGACAAACTAAGAAAGAATTCTCCTAGGACAACTTTAAGCTATACCTCAAAATGCTTTCAAAAGATTATTTGCTATTTTTATAGCGTTATTTGTGGTTTCAGGCTACTACCTTTCTACCTTTGCCCTCACAGGTAGCATACCAAGGTGTACATTCAAACCAGGAACTTAAGTGCCAAACTCACAAGATTTTGGATCACATCTTGGCAACAGAATAAATCCAAATAATCACAAAAGAGAAAAGAAATCGGACACTGTGTCTTGTGCTGTTTAATGTGACGGGCTACTGACACAGAAGAATCAATTTCAGTGTAAGAATAACTGAAAGCTACTCAGTGATCTAACCTGCAGTATTTGCCTTCAAGGAATCCCAAAACTAAACAAAGTTATTCTGAAAAATTCCAGTATGGCAATAAAAAGAAGAAGCTGCACTGCTTGCTGCCCAAGTATGCAGTTATTAGAAAGAACTTACATTGCCTTCCTTTTTCCTTTCCGTAGCACAGTCCTGCCTGCTTTGCAATCAATGTCCACCCCACTTTGTTTCTGTGGTCTTCTCTGTTCTTTTACTTAATTTTGTCACTACTGAAATGAGAATCCATCTCCTCAGCAACTCCTGTCATCCATCATAACCTTACTTATCACTCCAGGAGAAGTGATGACTTCGGATATGCCTCAGCACAAGGACAGTAGGACACCCCTGCTTCGTTCCCAGCTCTGCTCTTTCTGGCTGACCTTGAACAAGTTGCTTTATTGTTTCGGACAGCCAATATCCCCTCTGCAAAATGGAGAAACAGGTCCTTATCTAACACTAGAGAGTTCAGAACTTCCACGCGAACACAAGTTCTTGTGTGCACTGAGATGGTTTGACCTCAAAAACTGCTTTGCAATCCCTTGCGATGTCTTGAAATACCTTTTCCCCTGCAGTATTTTTACTGATCCAAAATGCTTTGGGGTTGCATATAGGAGGAGGACATAAATGACAATATGCAACTGCCTAAGTCCTCATCTACAGCCATCATTAAGCAGAACAGCACAGCAGAAACTAATGAATCCAAACCCATTTATACTAGCCAAGGATCTGACATTTAAAACCTGTTACTGATAATGCACTGATTAGCAGTATTTTTTTTTAATGTGAGACATACAACAACTCTGAGAATAATTAATAAAATACAAAATTAGTTTAAAATATCTGGTTCTACATTCAGATAGATGCCTCTCACATACTGCAAAACTGGATAAGAGAACAGCCTCTCCAAAGACAACCTAAGAAGAAAAATACATTTTTCTGGATGTTTTTTTAAGCTACACAGAATTTAGGAAGCAAAAGTGAAACACATTAAAGCTGATTGATAAAATTTATACTAAGCTATCATGGCTAAATTTATGCTGCTGTAGTCCCCCTCACACCATAAAAATTAAGCAGAGATTCATCAGGGCAACATCATGATCAGTCTCTTGCATTTCACGTCACCTATCAGTACAGATCTTTCTTAGAAAAGAAAGTAACTGTCAAGACAGCTCCTACCCAACTTTTTCAAAACTCTTCAGTGCAAACTGTCTAGATCTGATAGCTTTAAAAAGTTCAATGTTATTGGTGTTCAACATTTTCCTTATCCACTGTTGTAGTGAAATTTTTTTCTCATTAAGTGATTTGTGTCACTCAGCTTTTCCCAGACACAAAGATACAGTTACACAGTTGAGTGTGTAACCTTTTGCTTCCCTTACAGATCCTTTTCTTTTTCCTAAATCATTTTAAACGCCCCACATCAATTTCTAACTCAATTCTTTTTATAGTTGCTTTCATCTCCCCTCTAAATCAAATCAGTTCTTAACCAAAACAGCTTTCCTTCCTGCTTGAAGCCTTTGGGGCAATACATTTTTCACCAACTACCAGCAACGTGTCACAGCTTTTTGTTCAAATTTCTTCCTAGCTTATTTAAGACAAGGAAAAAACCATAAAACTTAGTCTCAAAAGTATTTCTATAGTTTTTTCTACTTTTTAAAACACATACATAAGCATATGTATATTCATAAACCCATGCAAACAGAACGCAGTCAATGCATAGAGCAAAGACAAGGTAATGTAATCAGTACGAATTCATAGACAAGACAAGAAAGGCACACACAGCAGTCAAAAAAAAAAGAAAAAGCAATTTGCTTCCTCATCTGTATACAAAAACGTGTTCACTATCCCAGAACAGCCTGAGAAGTCCAGTGTCATGTCGTCCCAAACGTAACAAGCTGAGGACGCTCTACCCAACCAAAAGCAACAGACAGACATCAACTCAGCTTAGCAGGGCCTTGTAGTAGCTCAGAAACATTGCTCCTTGAGCCGAAAGAACTCAGCTAAAAATAGCAAAAGGGTGGGAAAAGGAGCTGAGAACTCGCCAACATCCCAGAGGACCGGCCAGTTATACTAATAGGCATTCAATAAATGTGATTTTGAGCAAAATAGACTTAACTGGGAAAATAGTACCAATGCAGAACCAGTTCAGCATTTATTTTTCATACTTACAGCACAAATAACATAAACATAGTATATGCACTAACAAGAGCCAGGAATTTTAGCTTAAGAACTACGAAGATGTTCCAGAAATAGTCCACAGTATTTTAAGACATCCACATTTACTGCACAGCAGATAATAATTAAGCTATTTTTCTTTTGATTTGGTATTCAAAATGAAAGCTGTAGAACAGGTAAATAGAGCGTGCTGCTAAGGTAGTTTTCGTTACAGGTAGTTTAAAGTAAGGAACTGAACCTTCCGATACTCCTATTCAAACTATTTTATAAGTGTCAGTAGGACAAACTCCTTGATCACTATGCAGTCAAGCACTGTAAAGGGTCTGTGCAGTCCCCATCTTTGGATTTTCAAGACAGGATTGGACAGAGCTCTGAGTTACTTGTTTAGATCGTGTAGGAGACCCTGCCTCGAGCAGCAGGTAGAACCAGAGACCTCTTGAGGTCCCTTCCAAACTGATGAATTCTGTGATTTTGTGACAAGTATAGATATGCAGACTGAATCCCAGTACGTCTTGTCCCCCAGTAGGAAGACCACTACTCTCAGAACACCCCAGACGTGCTGTGTTACCGCAACATTCTCCGTGCATCGGTATTTTTTCAATTTATAACTCATTATGCAAAATGACTGAGCCTGCTACATTCAGCAAGAATAATTTGAAGTACAAAAAATTTTTAAAGAAAATCCTCAAACTTACTCATCTTTAAAGATATCTTGAGCAGTCTTCTCTTCTTTTTTCTTGCCAGCATCCTTTAGAGGGAAAAGTGCCTTTACTTTTTCAAGTGGAGCCTTGCACCGTTCTTTCACCACAGAGGGCACCTCCAGCATCTCCAAAAGGTGCTGTTCAATTGGTGGCAATGGCTCATTGGGGTGAAAAGCTTTATGCTGCAAACACTGCGAGAAACAATTTAAGGAAAGAAACCTTTAAGGTTATGTACTTTTAATGTACTACGCTCATATAGTGTATACCTAACATCGAACAATACATACACATTCCCTTCCATATTAAATACCTTCATATTGATGAGAAATATTCTAGCTCACAAGTGGACTGAAAGTCATGTGATCAGATGTAAATAATAAAAATAAATGACAACACTGATGCTGTAATAAGTTCTATGACAATTACTAGGAAATTCCCATGAATAAAATAGTCATCAGCACGTATTCAGCTTTCTAAACTCAATTTACCTTTGAAATGCTATTTCTTTTTAAAGAAAAAAAGGTCATATGAGAGAAACAGTCTAAAACTAGCCAGTAAGACAAACAACTCAATCCTGCATTCGAGTTATTGTCACAGTTTCTTGTCCCTCAAAGGAAATTTTTCTTCTTGGTCAAAAAACCTTCACCTGTATAACAGGAAACTTTCACTTGTTTAAGAGCAAGTAGCAAGACAGAAGTTGAAAATGCACAGGTGAGGCAGTGGTATGTTTGCATATCAGCTTTGAGAAGAGTGATGGAATGAAGAGGGCTTATAGATGAACATGAAAGTTGGAACAGATGGCAGTAGCTACAGAGAGGGCTCTTGGGCACCCCTGTGTGTCTAGCTATATAAAATAAACATACATACACACAGATACCAATACATGCAAATGCACGCAAAGAAATACGCAGGAGAGTCTTTTTCCCAAGTACGCTGCACTGGGTGAATTAGATGCAAGTGTAGAGGTAAGTACCCAGTAAACCAGGACAACAGGAGAGATTTGATCCCTCATTGACTGTCAGACACAACCTTAATTTAAAAAACAAATCAAACTTCTACTTATTCCAAAAAGCTGCCATTAAAGAACATCCAGGCCATATGCTGCACATCAATACTGATGTGCTTTCATGCTGCCATTAAGATTCCAATCCATATTAGAGCATACTTTCAAAAAGAGGCAGTCGTACAAGGCTACTGATTTGGAAATACTCGCAGTGATTTAAAGCATAATTATTTTGAAAGAGTAAAAATGTTGCTGGAAGCTGTAATAATGGCTCCTGTGAGACAGCAACAACAAAAATAAAAACAAGAAAACCAACAGATGATTTGGCAGTATTAAAACAGCATTAATGGATTGAAATAGACTCACAAAAATTAAAAAAAAAAATCCATGTTGTGAACATCTTTTCAGGCTTTTGCATTTGAAATCTGTACCTATGGAGCTGCAAGAGCTGAGCAGCCTGTTGCCACAGCCATCACTTGTTCCTGTTTTTACGAGTAGAACATGACTTCTGGAACCTGAGATGGCAGATACCCTCAGAACCAAGGTATAAAACCAAGATGAAGTTGAATCAATTTAACCTGAAGCTTTTTTTCTTTAAAGGCTTGAATTCCAAGGCTTAATGAAGTTTCTCATCCTCACAGTTGCAAGGAAAATCTTCATGATATAAAAGGAATGTAAATCAAAATGTAAACAGATTGAAACAATAAGTTCAAGAAGCGTGAATTGTTCTGCTTGCCCATAAAATGTATTAACTCAGACACTCCAATGTAGTATTTTAAATATCAACCACGTTAGTCATTTACTACTGATTAACTTTACCTCAGACCGATCTGTTTTGGACTCACTGCTAGATGAAACATCAAATGGGAAAGTGATTCTGCTCAAGATTTGATTAGACAGATGATGGCAAACTAAAGCCCTCTCAGTTTTCAGTGCATTTCTCTTTGTCCAAAACCTGAAGTCTGAGTTTTTGTCTACATCGTCATCTTCACAATACAGTGCTGAGATTCTCAAGCAAGTTTGAACTTGTCTGGTCTGGGTACCTCTGAGTATTTGTGATGCTGCTGCGAACTTTGCAGCACGAGTGTAATTTTGCTTTATTCCTAGCATTTCTGGTGTCCAGGAAAAAAAAAAATTATATCAATGACAATACGGAAATTACTGACTACTCAGTACTTAAATACAAAAGCATTTATATCGGACTCTTCACCATGCAGAGCATTCCAATGTGAATTAGAGAGACAGAAAAACAAAAAAAGTTTTAAGAAAAGAATGTTTTTTAAGATGTCATAGAATTTATGACCTCACCTGATATAACCTTTGAAAATGAGGGTTTGGGATTTTGCTGGGCTTAAAGAGGTCCTCAAAAGTTTCTCCATCATCATCTTCATAAACCAAGTTCATAGAATCAATCAAGGAGTCAACTGCAGATAACTGATCCGCTAAGGCAGCAATTATGTACAAAGAAGGATTAAATGTACTTGCAGATGGATGTATTTCTTGAAACAATTTACAAATGAAGATTCTCTTCAGAATGTGAAACTTTGACCAAGTCATTAAATGCCACAGAATACACTGCACATACAAGAAATGCTCAAAATGAATATGGGTAGCAGACAGTAATAAAAACTCTGCTTTGTTTAAGGACTACAATGTAAAGTCATAAAGCTTATAGGGTTTTGTTTGGTTGGCTTTTATGTTCTTTCTTTCGGAAGATCTAAATTACAGCTGCCTTTCTGCTTCCATTTTTCTTCTTTTTCAAGTTGTTTTTATTTGCAACAGAAGGTTCATAAGACGCTTCGAAAATGAAAAGTTCCTTTGAAAAAACTAATCTAAGTAATAACAATTTTAAAAGTTAGGATGGAAAATTAACTCAGTTCACAACAGTCAGCTATTGCTTCAGTAAGACAGGTTAGAGATTTGTTCTCAAAACTGCTGGTTACAGGCAAGTAAATAGAAAACGTTTCAGAAACAACCCAGTCATGCTATAAAACCCTGATGTGCAGACTCCCATTCAACGGATCACACAACAAACTGAAGTGGGACTGGATTTCAAACTGCATCCATTTATGCTCATTGCTGTGAAAATTCACAGAACATTGAGTCAAGCTTTGCACAGCTGCATACTGTATAGTTCTTCAAAGATGCTCTCCCTTGAATCTGGACACAAGAAAGTGCATGCTTCAAAACATAACAGAGCACAGAAAATACAGTTCAGATAGCGACTGCAGGACCAGCTTGTTTAGAGTGATTCGTCTATCCTAATTCTAGCTAACTAATCACATATTGCAGATCCCACACAATTTGGCCACTTAGTCTCACAAACAAGCTCAAAGATCAAGGGTTATGGAGGACTAACTCAAACGTCTGCCACAGAAGTCCTGTGGGACTAATAATCATAAAATCTGAGCCAGAATTCATTCAACAAGACAGCTTTGAAAGACTGTCCACAAGCCCCTCAGGTCTGCTCAGCCTGCAACTGAACTGCTGTAATTTCGACATTTGTTTCACACTTCAAGGTGGCAACACTAGAATTTATTTCAAAAGGGCTGTTGTGGCTTTTTTTTTCCCCTATGTCAAAAAAAATGACAAAGCATACGCTTTCATCAGAAAGCCAAGTATTCTAGCTATTTTAGAGTGTCTTAAAAGAAGAGCAATATAGCACTTGTCCAGTTGCCCAAGAAAGGATTATCTTACCTGTAGGAGTGCATTTTTTGTTTTTCAAGGATGAAAACATATACTGTCTTACATCTTCCATGTATGGTAGTTGCACATAGAAAAGACACTGAGAGAGACAAAACAAAAATCCAAAAAGAAACAACTGAGCATACAGTTAAAAAAAAATCTCAAGTATCCCAAAGTGATCCATGAGGGCAATAAAAACACAGATACTAGATCTTTTAATTTTACTTATGTATGTAAAAATAAATCAGTAAAATACATATACAGTAACATCATCTTAAGCAGTATAAAACACAGGATTATTTCAGAGTACAATGATGGCTACACTTCTTATCTGTCTACAGGCTGAATAAAGACCCCCAAGGTCATCCAATACCTTTTTCTTACGCAGAGTTCCACCCAGCCAAGCTTTAAATATCCAATACACTTGAGCTTTGGGAGGTTTTATCACAGCTCACTGTGTTTCAAAGTAAGAAGTTGGTTTTTTTCCCCTAACATTCTCATGCTAATTTTCCCCTTTATTCAAATACCTCCTCCAGTGTATACTATCCTAAATAACTCCTTTCCATCCTTTATGTATATAGCCTTCACAAGCCTGAAGACTTATGTCCGCCCCCCACCTTAGTCATTGCTTAGCCATGCTATATATATTTAGCTCTTTCAGTCGTCTCTCAAGAAAGATCAGTAGAATTTTTGCTACATGTTTCCAACAAACTATGTCATTTTGGGTCTTTCAAAACTTCAGAAATATTTCAAATATGATATGTGTTTACTTTTTTTTTTTTACTTAAAGAAAATGACTAGAAATTTTATTTTTTGATAGTCTTTCTAAACAAATTGTCATCCTGACTTTCCACCTAAATTTAAGCAGCAGCTCTAAGAGCTGTTAGCTCTTCCCTTCAATCCCAGTTGACTTAGAATCCTAATGACATCAGAGCACCCGGACATGCCTGAAATGCCAGCTACATATCTAAACTTTGCATTACTAAGCTACTTGAAGATAGACAATGAAAATGAAAGTTAGTCAATGAAGGCATCCAGTACAACTTCGAACTGTACTCTGAGAGGTAGTTAATAACACAGCAAGAAAACAGTAGTAACTTGTCTAAATATCTGATTACACCTCTTCTAGGTATCAACAGACTGAGATTTCAAGAAGGACAAAGTGAAATTATTACTATGTTATTAAAATACAGATCAATTTTATTCAAATCTCTAATACAGAGAATACTAATTGAAACAAGTAGTATTATTTTTAAATTTTTTCAAAGACATTTACTTAAAACTATTTGTTACCTCCTTGTCCTAAGACTTGGTATTATTTAATAAAAACACTACTGTTTTCTTCTGGTATTATGCAACACCACCAATTCACGTGGTTCAATTATAATCATTTATTAATTGGTATTTTTAAAGCATCTATAAATCTCTCTAAAAAAAGGTAAAAGTGAAAAGTTACCTCATATGCATCCTTAATGCATGGAAAAGCTACGCCAATTTGTGGGTTACATCTTCTATCATAAGCATAACGCACTATAGCTACTACGTTCAACTCATCCAATGCTTGAACAAGGGCAGAAAAAGCAACTGCTGCATTCTGGAAGGAAAATAAATCATACAAGTTCTCATTAGTCAGCTGAAATATACCTTCCACAGAGAATTCAACAGCATTTCAACTACAACTTCATGTTCACAAAATTTTCACGTTAAAGAAAGAAAAAGAAACGAAGTTCAAATCCCATCATGAGAGTGGGTCTATTCAAAGCTGAGCATAACCTTTAGATTCAGCACATACCACCTTTTACACTATGCATGAAAAGCTCTCAGAAATGTTATGAGACAAATGGAGAAAAGTCAGACCCTTAAAGGAATACATCAAAGCTCTATGGTGATGCTTTTACTTTTCATGTTTAAAATAATTTATTTGGAGGTCTGTTCTACACAGTAGAATGGTCTGTATGAAAATGAACTTAGTCACCAACTCCAGGTTCCCCATGCCCTTGCACAAACATAATATTTACCATCTTTTCATTATTCATGAGACACAGTATTCATTTGAGGTCTAATCAAACCACTCTTCAATTCAAAGGACAATGATACAAGACTATAAATTGCATTAAGAATGCTTCTGTTTTATCAACACAGAAAGAACGAACGATTTCAAGCACCAGTACTTAAGAAAGCAACTATTTCATGGCAAATTGGCCAAGAAGGCCAATGGCATCCTGGCTTCTATCAGAAACAGTGTAGCCAGCAGGAGCAGGGAGATGATCATCCCCCAGTACTCAGCTCTGATGAGGCTGCATCTTGAGTACTGTGTCCAGTTTTGGGCTCCTCATTATAAGAAAGACATTGAGACCCTGGAGCATGTCCAGAGAAGGCAGATGAAGCTGGTGAGGGGACTGGAGCACAAGTCTTACGAGGAGCGGCTGGGGGAACTGGGATTGCTCAGTCTGGAGAAGAGAAGGCTCAGAGGAGACCCTACTGCCCTATACAACTACCTGAAAGGAGGTTGTGGTGAGGTAGGGGTCAGCCTCTTCTCCCAGGTAACTAGTGATAGGATGAGAGGGAATGGCCTCAAGTTGCACCAGGAGAGGTTCAGGTTGGATATTAGGAAAAAATTCTCCAGAAGAGCGGTCAGGCACTGGAATGGGCTGCCCAGGGAGGTGGGTGATTCACCATCCCCAGAGCCATTCTAGAAACATGCAGACGTGGTATTGAGGGACATGGTTTACAGAGTAACATTAGCAGTAGGTGGATGGTCGGACTAGATTATCTTGGTTTTTTTTCCTACATTTATGATTCTATGAAATCATCTTCAGTATTAAACTTGAGTTCATCTCACCTCATCATCTTTCGCTGCAAAGACCTTGAGAACCTGGTTGCCCATGTAACAGTGCCTCTGGATCTACAGATTGAAACAGACAGAGGTTAGCTTGATGTAAAACAAATGTTATTAACGTAACCGGACCAATTAAATTATTGAGCCACCAAAATATCATTCAAGTGAGAAGCCAAAGAACCTAACCACCGTGCATAGAGGTTAAGGCTTTGCGTATGTTCCATTTTTCACTCAGTGTGGATATTCAGCCATATTCCACAAAATATTCCCATATCCTTCCTATCGATTGGCAGGAAAAAAGGGCTATGGTACTTGTAGCTATTGTGAATCTGGATAACATGCAATAATTCAACAGTCAGTGTGGAAAGCCACAGTAGTTAGCAAAACACCTAAACGTAACCTGCACTATGCTACATCTATGCTATTAAAATTTTGCTAGCAAAAATGAATGAAAAAGGAACTGAAGAAAATCACATCCTTAACTAATAAAGATAGTTTAAAAGCATTGTGTAGTATTTACAACTGTGCTGGCAAAGCAGCACTCCTGTTAGCAGAGTTTATGCTGTTCATGAACACGACTGAAAAAAGAAGTGTCATTACTGGGCACTGCTCCAATAACTGGAGCTGCAGAGGCTGAGACACACCCAAAGAAACACCGCAATAGTGGAACAGTTGTCAAAGACTGCATATTACACTAGTGAAAATGACCTCTCGTTGTTAAAGAAAATCTCACCAAATTATATTATCTCCAAACTACGTGGAGTTTCATTATTTAGCAAATTAGCATAATGCTGCTGAAGTCGGTGACAACTTAGACCACAGCAGATCTGTTTAATGTATTACAGCACAATTCTTCAACTCAAATTACTCTGCCTTCAATTATTCTTTGCCCTTCCACCTTATAAGGCTCAGGCATTTGTACGTTTCACAGAAATATCTGAAGCATGCATCACTGTACCTTTTTCGTTTGCTAAAGAAATGGGTCCTTTGTAATATTTTCAAGTATTCTTGATTTACAGAGCATTGCTTATAAATTAAAAATCAAAGTTTAAGCGGCCTCTGATCTTTTTTTCCTGAGGGATGTGAATAACTAAGAAAATAATATGAGGTGGTTCTATTCCTTAATTATGAATTCAGAGCTGTTCCAGTTTCTCTAGTTAAATTATCT
Organism: Numida meleagris; assembly: GCF_002078875.1. Lineage (NCBI taxonomy): Eukaryota > Metazoa > Chordata > Aves > Galliformes > Numididae > Numida > Numida meleagris. The sequence continues at coordinate 57,776,249 of NC_034413.1, forward strand.
TTCTTCCAAAGTTGTTTTTTTTTTTTTAATAAAATTAAAGTCAAACATACATTTGAGTAGCGTTAGTAATGTGACTCCGAAAAATAAAATTCAGGAGCCAAAACATAAGGAAAGCAAACATCTTGAAAATTCTACTCGTAATTGAAAACCTCTTGATATCATTATCTGTACAATATAACGTTAATCCTGCAACCCTCCTAAATAATTCCACTCTGCTCAGGTATATCCAACTACTGTTGGGCTTAAATACTCACAATTACAGTAACACCACCAGAGCACACATTATTTAAGAATAATTCCCTTCCTCTTTGTTATGAAATCCACTGTAAAAATTCTCAAAAGCAATAAATATTTTGTGCACTGAAAAATATAAGAAGTTCTTAATTCCTTAGAGCATGTTTATATGACCCCCAAAAATATTCCTGCAATAAATTATATGGAGGCAGTTTGGAAGTATTAGCACACTATCCGACCAACAGGGGAAAAAATGCAAACAAAGGGATCGCTCACTTACAGGAGCATGACATTTCTCATCTGCTTTCAAGTCAGTTTCTCTTTTCAATAAAAGAGAGATCTCAAGTTGAAATAGGAGGCCAGTTTCCAGCTAAGAAAACGCTGCGCAAGGTACAATACATCTTACAGAAAAAAAAATGAAGACAGTAAGACTTAGCTGTAAACTATTAAGATGTGAGAAAAAAAAAAATCTCCCTTGTGAAACTTGCAGTCTGAACAGAGGGCTCCAACACATCAGATCCAATTTCAGGTACTGCATTTAGCAGCTCCCAATATCTCCCTGCCCCAGCCAATTTAGGGCGTCCAAGCTCAAGCACAATGTTTTTCCTTAAACAATCACTTTCAGAGCATAAGTTGTGGGTTTTTTTTTGTTTTTTAAAGAAATTTTAAATTCTGAACATCCTTAAGGAACAGCCAGGTTACAGGTCTCACTTAAGCTGGATTCTCATTCTGATGAGAATCTAGTTTTATCAAGGGTTCTATTCTGTACAGGCAGTTAGACTTTTCAAAAAGGAGCAAACGGGCTAAAAACTTTCAGAACAGAAGGTAGAACTACCCTATGCTTTCACTTCAGTATTGAGAGGTGAAAAGGACTGGGTGCTGTGAACTCTGAGACGGAGTAAAGTTGCAGTCACCCTGTGCAATATCCTAGAAAAGAAAGAGCAAAGGCAGCTTAAAACTTCTAGGAATTACTGGTACTCACGCTCCTGTGCGTTCTTGTCATGTATCACATTTCAAGAAGGGTTTGTTATGTCTTTACCCAAGTTTTTCCAGGTAAAATGGGTGACAAAATTAATGCTACAGGTACACATAAGTGCATATATTCACAAACACTGAAATGTGGAAAGCTTTTGAATGATGTCACCTTCATCTTAATTCTGTGAACTCTCTGCTAAAAATTTAATTTTTGTACATTATTGTACAATTCATAATCTAACCCTTATGGAAATGAGAATGAATGTTGATAGTTCTCAGGCTTTCTTTTAACATTCCTATAATGTTAAGGGAGAGGTTTCTTGTATTCGAAAATAAAAAGAACACATTCCTGGCTGGACAAAGCCCAAGAAGGCTTCTGCCTTGTCCAAACAGAAGAGAAAATCATCTACTCTTGTAGATCAGGCATCACTATGTAAGTTAGTAAGATGAAATTAAAACTACAGTATACCTGTAGTCACTTTGTGGAGATCTGAGATCAGTGGCTCTTGCTTTAGTTGAAGGAAGAATGGCCAAATTTATGGATGTCCCCTCCTTCACAAGACTATATACATATCGTTTACATCTAGTAGAACCTACTCCTCTATAACTGACTGCAGATGCCCCATTCCCAGTTCTGGAATCGAGTACAACACCACAACTTCAACAAATTTAAACCAAAATCAACTGTTTGTAACAACCCAGTAGGCTGAATGAGAAGAATTTTAGTACTGTACCTGAGAGGATCTGCTGAATCCCAAAACAGAAAAACATTTTGCTTCAGTTTTGTATTTCATTTGCTCTTCATCTTCTTTGGAAAAAGGAACTATATCACTCCCATAGCGAAACCCTGGAAAACAAGAGTGGAGCATCTGGTAAGCATATGGGCCTACAATTCTCTCACTGAAATTAGCTCTCTGAATATTTTAACAATGCATGCATACCCCACAGCTACACTCCACACGCTCATCAAATTACTTTCCCTGTTAACAAAAAAGCACACACCCTACAGAATCATTTTGTACTTCATGAACAGCAATTGCACTCCTTGTAGATCGTTTTACATAACTACCCTTGTAGAGAACAGAAAAGAAAATAAAGAAACTGAACGTCTTGCCTAACAAAGTTATGCTGATAGAAGATTTAACAAATAGACTACAACACTCCCTGCAAATGTAGTGAAGAAAAATAAGCATACCATAAATCATATGAAGGAAGTGACATCACAAGGGATTCAAAGGACAAAATGTGTTAACACTGGTAGTGAGATATACCATCATTCAACGGAAAAATCAAAACATCTTTGCATGCACAAGTGGTCTTTCTATACATTTCTATTTCAATTTCCTTGCCTTACACTACAGGGATACCTAGATAAAATAGGAACCAGTGAGTTTTTCAGAGCTACCCTCCGTACCAATTGCTCATTTTTCCACCTGAAGTTAAAATATCCTCCCTGGATCATCATCACTTTATTATACAGTCCTTAGTCTGTGACAGTATCTTAGGTGAGATGAAAGCAGAAGGAACAGAAGTAAATCTCTGGATGAAGAGCCTATATGCATACAAATTTTCTAGAAACTGAAAAACAAGCAAGCAGACCAAAGAGTTTCGTATGGGTGTTTCAAATGCAAAATATTGTCTAATTATGCCATTTCTCAAAATGTCCACAGAAGTTTGAGACATCATCTGCTCTTTAAGAAAAATATCACACCGCTGATAAATTTTTAGTCTCTTTTGTTCCTATTGAATGGTTCACAAAATATTTTTGTTTGTTTTTAATAACATCACACAACTATTCACCAGCTGGGGCAATTCAAAGACACCAGCAAAGAACAGTCAAAAATGCTTCAAAGTATTCACTATAAAAAGCAGATTTAAGAAAAGAATACTAAAAGTTTTGAAATTATAAAAGAGTACTAGATTTTATCTATCATTTCTGCTGAAGAACCAAATATATATACACATATATCTCGCACTGTTTTATTTTTATAAAACACCTCTGCTACAATTCAAAGAGGTTAAATTAAAAAAAAAACAAAGCACAATATGTCCTCATTTTTAAGCTTATTTTATTCACTTGACAGCAAATTCTGTATTGTTATCTGAATAGCTCTACCCTTTATAGTTAATACATTTGTCCTACTTATGTGGGACTTAAACAACAATCTGGAAAGAAAGAATCATTCAGTAACAAAATCTAGAATCACCCCACACATTTGCTTAATTTCATTTTTTAAAAAGTAGATTATTTCACACTGCTGCTGGGCCCTTTAGTCCTCTTAGGAATTTAATGCACTTCGAAAGAAACACTTTATACACCACTATTCCATATCACACCTCTCCTGGAATTTGAAATTAAGGTAACAGAATCGTTTTATCTTTCATTCTGCAGAATATGTACAGCAGTTGTTTATCTAGGAAAAAAAAAGAGTGCTATGAAAATATTCATGTTATCAGTACAACTGGAGATTTGAAAAAAGTAAAGGTAGCACCATTACTGACTACAGAACTGAGACTGTCTTCCACACTGTACCATTTAGGAAGCTGTAGTCCCCTCCAAGATCCACCTGGTGGTATTATTACTGTTCTTCCTACTACTAGGAAGAAGAAGAATTTTTAGAATATGCAAAGACAGATGGCTTACAGAGTTTGCATTTTAAAATCACATTTCAACTTCCAACTAAATCAGCTAAGCATTTTTTAGTTGCATGAGAGTACAGCCATTATCTCTGGTCTGTCTGCCTCCAGGATGCACAAAGAAGTCATACCTTGAATAGTGTCATCTTTCTGAACCTCTGTTTCATCATCATCATTCAAACAGTAAACGGTTTCTCTTTGCACATCTTCTTTTTTGAGGGTTTTAGCATCCACAACTGTCCAAATTTTTTTCACCTTCTCTTCTATAAGCTTTATATATGAATTTAAAGGAAAGGAACATTTAACATTTCAACTGGATCCAGAATGCTTACTATAACATGAACAAAATTCTTAGACCAAGTGCTAGGTTATTTTGCCAGTAAAAGAGAGCCCAAACATACATCCCTGACTGCTACCACAGTGCTTTCAGCACACCGTTTCATCCTTACAAGAGCTGTCATTCAACCTTACCATACAGAGTGCATACTTGCTGTTGTTATTTGTTAAAATCATGGGCTAGGTCATTTGTGGAAGTCACACAGCTTGCTATTTTACTTCTTCCACCTACTTACGCACTCTTGACAACACATTAAGGTGTATGTTAAAGATAAAAGACAATATTCAATCAGCTTGTTTGCCCAAGTTAGGCATCACATTACTGTATTACAGAATAAAAAAGTGCCCTACGTTACTGTAGCTTCCCCAAACAGCAGAAGAAGATACAAGCTGCATTACAGGACTGGGCAGGGAAAGAACGAAAAATATATATATGCAATCAACAAACATTTCCTGACTACACAGAAAGAAATATGCAAGAAATATGCTTTCTTTTCTTCTCTACTTTTTCAAAACTGATGGTGAATGTAATAAGTGAGAAGAAAAATGTAGAACTGGGCAGAAAAAAAAGAACGGATTATGGCAGTTGATACCACAAGTCTGTTTCTAGCTCTGCTCCAGCTGCTACATGACCTCGGGCTAGTCACTTGGTTCATGCTGCTCACTCACAAGGTTAATTTATTATGGATGTAAACACCTTTGGGAAGGGATTCTTACTGTGGACTCATACAGGTTCTGGAAGAATAACCCAATCAAAAAATATTTACGGGTAAGTATTAAAAAAAAAAAAAAGACGGGAAGCAGAGGGCTCTTTCAAGGCCACATGCCTGTCTTTCAGAAAATCAGACATATTTCAACTTCTTAATATGCCTTGACACCTTACAATACTGGCCAGACTCTTAGTCTTGGATTCTAATAACAAACCAACAAAACCTTCCTTTCACCAGATTCATCAATACTACCATGGTATATAGTTATCTAATTAATTCTTCAGTTACTGGAATTTTGCACTTTGTGTTTAAACACATTTTTTCCTAGCACCAGGTGAAGGACCAAAAGAAAATACAAGGGAAACAGATTGAATATAAGCTCTGTCCAACAGTATAAAGCAAACAAATGGAAAACACATCTTTTTCAAATGTGAAATAATAATAAATGCAACTTGAAACAATAACTAGTGTAACATTTACACTCACTTTACACACAAATCCATGCCTAAGAGTTACGACATATTAAATCTCATGGAGCTGCAGGCATTTCACTGATAACAAACAGAAAGCTTCACAAAAGTGCAGCATTCTTACTTAATCAGATTCATCAACTCCAATACCACTGTGTCACAACACAGATAGTAATTACTTCTATTCCTGCGTGTAAAGAACTTTTGTTAACTTCACCATGTCGTCTACATGTAAAGATTTGCTGTGGGAACTGCAGTTTCAGGTGTACTAACTTCTATACACAACATCTCTACCATTATTATTTTGGATGTTTTTTGTCCTTTTTTTGTGGTTTTTGTGTGTGGGTTGGTTTTTTTGTTAATACTTTTAAGGATAAAAATTTGCAGCTGCACCCAACTGGTTGCTAACATACAATAAAACATACAATTATATGGACTTACTGATTTGTAGGCCACAATCCTTATGGACAAATTGGAACCAATAGTTAACTGGCATGGCCAAGCTACAGGTCTTCTTTCTATTTTCTTAAACATTGCAAGACGTTCCAGGCTCTCTCTAAAAGAAGGAATCAAGCCGACAGTAATGAACTCTTTGGTGAACTGTAATAAAATATTACAGACAATACACTTTCTTCAGGGAGATGCAGGAGGCCAATTGTTTCAGCTTAAATGGCATGAAGCATTAGAAAATAAACTCTATGAATAATCTTGTCATTAACCATTGTCAGAAAAAGAGAAGGAACAAAAGAGGTGGCACAGTAGATGATTCCCATCTTGAGTCTTCATTACAGCGTGACATTAGGGCATAAAGACAGTACTATAGGTCTTATGAGGAAACTACACAATTGCTTATTAAGCATTTTACATTTCTCTAAGCTCAATTAGGGCATGTAGTTAGCTGAACAACCTAAATTAGAATAGGCTTCTCCAAGTGGTGAAATGTTTTCTGCAGTGGAAGAGAAGAAATAAATAATCCAGCTTCAATTAATGTGACTTTGTTTGTGTGGTAATTAACTTTTGACTTTTTTTTTCTTTAATACATTGCTAATGAACTCATTCTTCTCAGAGCATTCAGTTAGAATGAAACAACTTACTTCAAATATTTCTAGCCTAAACAGCATATGTGCAAGTTCATAAAATACAAGAAAGGGAATTTTAATGACCTTGTATCAAGAAGTGTTTATTCAACTGCACAAATTTAAGCAATGGAGTCCAAAATTTAAAAGCTGGAAATAAAAGTGGCTTATAATACATTATCGTGAAATCAAACAGGCTTAACTATTGCACTCTAGAACGGTTTCCAGCTAATGCAAACTCTATTAGCTATTTTGCTATAAAATTCCAGTGCCCAAGTGCTCATAAAATGTTATTATTATTGCGCGGTTACGCAAAATAGTGTTGATCTCCCCTTTTTCACAGCATAAAGGAACTCAGAACGTGCCTCTGTTGATTAAAAGAGTTTGTCTAGCAGAAAAATTAAGATCAGCTCTTACAAACTCTAATACAGAATTTCACTTGTTATTCTGCTTTTCAACTTTCTTCGGATAAGCAGCTTGGTTTTTTGTTTGTTCATTGTATTTTGTTGCTGCTGCTGTTTATTTTTTGAAAACTCTAACAGAAGTATGATTAAAAGGAGAAACCACACAGAACCTTCATAATGAGACAAACATTAAATTCCCTGTTCCCTGAGGAAAAGAGGGGAAGGAAGAAAAACACCTTTTCTAGCAAAAGAGACATCAATATAGGATTTGTAAAAAGAATTTGTGACAACGCTATTAAAACTACTGCAACACATGCCCAAAGAGGAATGTGAAAAATCAAACACCTGAAAGTGCCAAAATACCTAAAAATGTATTTTAAGCTCAACTTGAATTAATTCTTTCAATTTCTCATATTTATAGAATAACAACACCCCCTATTATCAAAGGTTATTCAGTCACTAAAATGCTAGTAAATGCACACTTGTGTTTTAAAACTGTCTTGTCTCCTCTGCTCTTGTCATTTCTCCAAAAAGAATGGAAGCAGAAGGACCTCATCTGATAACCTGAATATTAAACTCTAAAACAACAGAAGAGAATTACCTCACTTACTTTTCTTGCATTACTAATTTATAAATAAAAAAATCTTCCTATGTTCATTATCTCTGGTAAAACAAAGAATGTGTCTGAACTGGTAAATTATCATAACAGATTTGCATGGCTACTTCTTAAAGCTTGATAAGCAACTTAACTGCATCTAAAACCTCACATATTCTTAAACAACTAAAGCTTAAATCCATTAGCCGAATGCCTATTTACCCAAAGATTGTGGATTACCCTTCAAAGCGTGGCACAAATACAGCTTACACAGTAGCAGGAGCCTGTGATAAAGTATATATACATAAAAAGGGGGCAAAGCCAGCATAGTAGCTTCATGCATATCGATTATTCCAAAGGATAAAAGGCCTCAAAAAAAAAAAGATACTGCTCATCTGTGCAGTCTTTTGATGCAAAAACAAGGCCTGTTTTTTTTTTTCCCCCCCCTATAGGCTGAGGTTGCTCTACAGAGCAGCATGGATTATATACACAGCAACACACATTTCAGCACTAATTCATACTACCACTCAAATTACAGTTTAACTGGCTGCTGTTACACAAACCAGATCTGTGGGACAGAGTGAGGGAAGGAAACTTCACAAGTAAAATGACAAATAACAAACAACATTAATCAAAAGGTTTGTGGGAGTTTGACAAACTAGTGACTTACAAGAAGTCTCAAATCAAGAAACAAAGGCTATCATTAAAAGCAAAACGTTCTACCTGTATCATGTCACAGATGCCAACTCCTTCGAAAACATCCTTTAAAGATCTCATTTATAGAAGCATTCCCTCAAAAATGCTCCAACAATGAAGACGGGGGAAAACAATTTTTCTTTAAGTTTAGATGTATTAAAACAACATTTTCCCACCAAAATCTGTAAGCCCTTCTACCTCGTTTAGAGCTACTAAGCTCTACATTTGAAAGCATGGAAGTTACAAAGTTCAATGAAGTCAGTAGATTTTAGAAACTGAAAGTCAAGTGACTATCTGATTCATTTAATCTTTTTGGGGAAGAAATCAGAAAGTAAGTTTAAAGCATTATAAACAGGACTAATCAAGTTTACCTGAAAGTGTAAATTTCTTCCAGCCCTCCTTCTTCATCCAAAGTATGCATCAACCTCTTCACCACGTCAACGCCTTCCTTCTGCTGTGCAATTAACCTCTTTCTTGGGAATGAGTTTTGGTGCAACTGCGAGCGGATGCCAGCACTAGCATCTCCATGTCCATCAGCACCATCCACTGGAAATGGCAAACTAAGAACACAAGCAGGAGCTAGTTTTCTTCTGAATTGCTATAACCAACCCAATCAAAAACTGTATCAAAATTCATATTTTCTATGTACAGAAAGCTACATGGCTTGCAAAACACATGAATGTACTTCATGCCTAATTGGCATTGGTAATGTCTCGAATAGAGTGCTGCAGGTATTCTGGGCATCATACTCCAGACAGCCTATAGCAAAGAATTAGGGAGTAAAGACAATGCAGACTCAAAAAAACCCCACAAGATTTTCATTATTTTCCTTCACTCTTTCCTGTTCAATCTTGCTGCAGTCTTAGCAAATGGCTAACAAAGGGCTTCAATGAGCTCACTACATTGCTCCTTAATGAACGTTGGCTACAGGTGAAAAAATATTAAAAATTGTCAGAAATAAAATTGTGATTAATTTCTTCTTAAAATTATTTGTTACCAGCAGCTATTGTTAACATCTACACAAAGTTTAGCTTTTAAAAAACTCCTATCAGAAGGCCTCTAGCGTGCTATTTTACCACCATGCGCAACAGCGAATACACCTCAGCACTACCAATGACTCCTCAGTCAGACCTCTAATGCCTACATCAACACCAAAACAACCAAGGAATTCTTGTTTTAACACTTAAGACATTGCTTCCTTTTTCCAACCCCACCACTGTGAACACTTCAGTTTTCCAAATCCATCCCCTCCCTTCTGTCTTGCTTTCCTATTGACATCACAATCAGGCTACATGCATCTAAAACATCAGCCCCTATTTTTCCTAGTATCTCCCTTACCTAAAAGGGATCAAGGCTGTTGCTGTGACATAATGAAACATTGTAACACCATGCACAGCAATGACAGCCTAGTAGCAAAGTCCTAGGCTGCAGCAAGTGAGGATACACCCAAATGCAGCAGACGTAAACACAAAAACAAAGAAAAAAATCTGCTTACCCTTGGAGGGCCTCAGGTAAGCAGGCATCTCCAACAAGATACCCTTGCCTCCACTGCCAACCCTTAAATGAGGTCTGGGAAGCAGTGGATCCTGGCTCCACCCCTTCTGGTCACTCAGGTGAGGTGTACTGCATGCACCTGAGCTCCCCTGGGTTGGTTCTGCCTTCCCACCAGGTGCTCAACCGCTGGTTCAAGCCATGACTTAGCATTTCCACTACACACAACAACCTTCTGTCACACTGTTCCCCTCTTCACTGCTTACACAGATCTGTTTCCCATTTTAGACTCTGACTCTAAACTAGAAGTTTACCTGCAGAAGAAAGTATCATTTTAACATCCATTTGCGCCTAATCTGATCAACAGGACTTGGTTCAATGCAATTCATGGCACATGTAATTCATGTAACTACTTACCACATATTGCTACAACTCTATAGAAACAAAGTACCAAACGATCACCATGTCCTTCAATATCATTATTAAGAAAGAATATCTATTTCTTTTTTAAAATGGCATAGTGTACAACAGTCACATCCATACTTACAAAAACTGAAGTGAAATTCCCGTTTTTTTCAAGTTAGCAATGATAATATCCAACTGATCCTCACTGACGGGACTACTAAGGTCTGTAAACAGTTCAATGTGTCTCTTCTCAAATTTCTTTCCTCTTAAAATACAAAAAAAAATTTACATACATTACAAATATATATCAGGCTTTATATCATTCTTTATTTGTAACACGCACACACACAAAAAAACTGATAGGAGCTGTTCTCTCTATCATTGTTCATATTTTAGGTAAATTTAAACCTTTGTATGATTCCCTCAGAACACTTCAACTCCCCAAAATTCAGGGTTCTAGCCCTATGACTGTATAAACCACTAACTGCTTCTACATGAGTGGCACTCACTGTCAACAGTGGAGGTACAATATTAGTGAAGTACATTAATGTTGCACTCCTATTGGAACATCAGTTCATATACTGTTAGAAAGAGTCATGCTTCCAGTCTAAGCAAATTTGTTGACAACTTTGTAACACTTGGGGTGCCAGCATTTTTCCTACAGCTTAAACAGTGTTTTTCTCCTAGCACAAATTTGTCTCTCACACTACCTGTGTTTACAGTCACATTACCTCCAACAGACTTTATTTCGCTAGGCTGAAGAAACATGACCTTTCTAGTTTCCTTTTCTTTTTTGTACGTTATGCCACTATTCATGTAAATCTGCTAGTCCTTTTCTACGCTTTTTAACATCTGATTCACTGTTTTTTGAAAACAGATCACGAGAAAAGTGACACTATTTAAGTAAAGCACTTGTGCCTTGCATGATGGCATTAGTAGTCTCATCAATCTACTACATAGTTCCCAGTTAAATCAAAGCTTGCAGATTGTCCAGGGAAGCTACATGTTTCCTGGGTATTCTTCAGGGACAGAATTACTTAGCATTACGTTTGGTTACTTTAAAACAAAACATTTTAGAAAATGTTTTATGTATTTACACAATCAGAAATCAGGTCAGCTCCAACGCCCAAGTTCAGAACTCCACAAAAGGCTTTAGGATACATACTTACAATGTTTCCTTCTGAAGCAAGTCCATACACACAATAATTGCATCCAGAACTAAGCAAAATTAAGGAAGATCTCATTTGGAACATTAATCACATCAAGAAGTGTTCTGCCTATTAAACTGTCTTCTGCCTTCACCCCTCTCCCCAGGTACTGATAAACACGTGCTTTAGGCAACAAACGTTTTGAGCTCAGTACGCCTCAAAGACCTACTGTGCAAGAGGCTTCTAGATAACCCGTGTGGTTTGCAATCTTATCTCCTTCCCACTCACCTCACAGAACAGTAGGAAGTCTGATTCAGAGCCCAATCTTAACTGCCAATAAGGAGGCTCAATTGCAATGAAAGAGCAATCTAATACATGTTACTTGCCATCCACAAACAAAATTTACTGGTAATTTCAAAATACTTTATCATTTTCCTCGCACTAGTTTACCTTCAAAGCATCTGCGTCTAACAATCCCTCAGTAGGTTCCACTTCATAGTTTTCAGTGGTAACGTATTTTTATTGCTGTGAGCAAATCTGCTCACCCACTGAAGACTCAACACAACTCTACTGCCAACATAAAGCTGACTGGCCAGACCATGCAGTTAGCTGAAACAGATTCTGCAGTCTGAAGAGAATTCACAATCTTTATACAGTCAGCAAAAGGAACGTCAGTCAAAGAAGTTGGAAGAGTATTTACACAAAACATAAGGGAACACTCTTCAGACTCCCTTCTTTTAAAATTCACCTTATGCACCTAATAGAACAAACAACTCATAATACTTAAGTGACATTTGGCAATATTAGAAATGCTTTATATAGAAATAAATCTGATAAATCTCTACTTTGTCTGGCTTCTGGTACTTCCGCTGATACCACATACATGTGAATAGCATTTCATTTGATACAAAAGCATAAACCGTGTTCTGCAATGCTACAGTTAGAAATGCATACCTTATTTGAGGCCTACAACATTGTTACCTTCGTTCTCTTTAATTAACAGAACACTTTATAAAAGCAATGATTCCCTAGCAGCAAGGCTCCTCTTGAAAGGTTAAAATAAACATAGAAAAGTAGCTAATCTGCTTGTGAACAAATTTACAAACACAAATTAAGTGAACTTTTAACAGCCCTTACAACTTCAGAGGCAAATGTGAGCTCATTTCACAATGCTGACTTCCACTCTTCTCCTTATCTGAATCAGTTCAAGCCCTCTACCACAAAAGGATACAGTCTGCTTGTTGTGAGCCTAGATGAATCATATTTTGAATGTCTTCTAACAAATCAAAATCTGGCAGCATTAGAGACCTATGTACAGTAATGTTTTGGTATTGATCCCCACTGGCAAGGGCATTCTTAGTACCATCTGTGCCATACAGAACTACAGCAACTTCATCTTTACTCTCCGCAAAAACCTGGAAAGAGAAAATACAAAGCAGATGTAGGAATACAGGTAGGTTCATATGCATCCATGTCAGGCAGACAGCAAGCTGAACTGATTCTGAAATAATGTTAATAATTTAGTTTCTAGTACTATCCTACAGAAAAGTAATCCTACAGGGAGTTTGCTGATTTAGATTTAATTAAAACAGCAGACTGACGTGAGAATATCTGCGATAAAACAAGTCAAACTGGCTGACTCATTTCTTGAGATGAGTCTTCACCATGGACAATCTTAGAAGTGTTGAAACATTTTAGACTAAGTGTAGTTTTCTACCTCCCCTGGACTAAACTAAGAGAGTGAGCAATCCAACTGCCACATCTTAGCCAAAAAAAGCACGGCTGAAACACAGAGTACTGTTCTACATAAAGACAGACTAATTCCTGCGCATTTCTCATTTATTTCAATGATTAGTAAATGAAGAAAAACTCCACGGCTCACATATGTTATTGTTTCCCTTTTAAGCAGCTTTTTACCACATTCAGAATCACAAATACCTGTCGCTGCAGAAACTTGGTCATAACCTTCTTGGCTTGTTCCAGTGAAGACTCCTCACCAGGAGCAGAATTGCCCATTGTGAAGCCTACATCCAGGCACAGCACTATGGCTGACTAGAAAAGAAGCATAACAAAAAATAATAAGGAAGTAAAAAAGGTCAGTCAAAGCATAATTAGATCCTTGAATGTAGAAAATCTAAATGTAACCAACTATTTCACCAGTGGTTCCTTTAACACTAACTGTTAACGTGGCACAGCCACAGAATCATTAAGGTTGGAAAAGACCTCTAAGATCACCTAGTCCAACCGTCCACCTACCACCAACATTGCCCTACGTTCCTCAGTGCCACATCCACGTTTATGAACACCTCCAGGGACGGCACCGCACCACGTTTCTGAGCAGCCCGTACCAGTGCCTCACCACTCTAAGAAGTTTTTTATCTCCAAGTTCCCAGCACTGAAGTTAGTTACAGCGCAGCGGAGACGCAGCTACGGCAGCTCTTAAGCCCGCAACACAAATGCTCCTACAACAGGGACTCAGCTGCTCAGTTACAGAAAAAAAACACAACACAACTCCCAGACGCACCAAAGAAGCTGCATTCGTACTAAGGCAAAATCACTCCACTAACTACACCGCGGCCCCGCCGGGAGGGTGACGGCGCGGCCATTACCACACAGGGACAAGAAAAAAAAAACAAAAACACATCCCACCCTTCCCTCGCCCCGCTCCCCTTACCTTGCCGCCGCGCGCCATCTTGTCAGCGCCGCGGTGCGCCGCGCTCAGCCCTCCGCCCGGAGCCTGGAGCCCGGGCAGCGCCACCAAGCGGAGGGAAAAGCGCGGGCGGAGCTGAGGGGAGAGGCGGGGCGGGAAGTTGTCCTGGCGCCGAGCTGCGCTTGTGTGGGGATGGCGCCGAGGGCTGTCGGGAGGTGAGCAGGGAAGGAGGGATGAGCTGTGGCGCTCGTTTTTCTCGTCAGGAAGTCCGTGGTATGTCCCAGTGCGCTACGTTTGTAGCCGCAGTTTTTTTGCGGTGGGTTTCGTTTTCATATCGACCAGTGTCTGGAGTCGAAGAAATGAACCCTTTCTCCCCACATCATCGTGCTTTAGAAATAGTGGTTTAACTGGGAGATTCTCCCTTCAGAGCAGTTTGCATGCAAAGGAATGGGGCTGCTTGGCAACGTGAGAAACATCTTGTGGGAAACCTGTACTCGGAAACACAGCAATTCCAAGGGAAAGCAGCGCGTGGTCCTCCTGAATGTCTCCGAGATTTCGGATTCATCAGTCAAGGAAATCACATCTGCCTCCTCCTATTATTACTTACACACATGGGAAGAACAGAGAAATGAGAATTGATTAACTTCATTAGCAAAGTCTTTTCACTAACCAGCAGAAAAACATATTTTTCAGGTATCACCGTCAATGAACACTTAATTTTCATGCCAGGGTTGGGAAGTAAAAGCCCTGACTGATGACACAATGTTGACAAATGCTTCATAGTCTTCTCTGCATCTTAGCTTTGACACGAAAGCTGAGACCCAGACTTTGGTCCAAGCTCTCATAGCTAAGGCAGTCACTGCAGACATTATACAAATAAACAATTATTTGTCTTTTTTTTTTTTTTTTTTTTTTTTGCAAATGCTGCGCAGGATGCTGAAGTGCCTGGCCCTGGTACAGCACCTTGTTCCCTTATAGCATCTCAGTGAAACTAAAGAAACTCAATCTGTGATCATCCAGTGCATTAGCACCCAATTTGGCATAAGTAGCATCTTATAACTCTCTCAATAACATAGAAAGCAAACAAAAAGCCACCTTCCCCCTTTACACTGCCAAATTTCTTCAGAGATTTCTTCAGATGTTGGAGATTTCTTCTCCAACATTCAAAGGAAAATTGACTAATCATTTCTGAAGCAAATTTTAATTCCCATTTCCTTTGGAGTTCCACAGGGTCCCCTTGTAGGTAATCATCAGATTTGATTAATGAACTCCATCTGGGGACACGGGGGCTTTGTTAGCCTGGATTAAGATCATTGCTGGTAAATGCTTGCCAAAATATGCTTGTGATTAATTGGCTATTTCCACTTTACAGAATGCCAGTCTCTGGGCATAAATAATAAATACGTGAAATCCCCAAGGACTCTGCATGCAAGGGTGATCAGCTGTAATCTCATTTGTAACAAAGTGAGTCGGATCTCAGTTTCAGTGAGATTCTCACTCATTTCTCTGCTTATTCTGTTTTGGTTACTTTTCTTTCCACAAAAAAAAAAAAAAAAAAAAAAGCGAAGCCTAGATAAAAATGAATACTCTCTGGAAGCAGCAACAAGGGGGCTGTCTTGTTTCACTTCACTGGATGCCTTTACAAGACAGCAAGGAAAATGGCTTCCCTGTTTTCTTACAAGAAGGATTGTATAATCCAGAGAGTTGCAGCTGGGCCCCAGCTGCTTGTGACAGCTCTGAGCAAATGTGAATGGCTTCAGTGTAAAAGCAAGATGACTTTGCTTTTCTCCCTTTTGGAGAAACACCTGCTTGCAAACACAAGCCAAAACTATGCTGCAGACTGACACTACTTATGATGTCTGTTTGGTAATTACTGATGGTCCCCCCAAGAGATGCATGGGTAACACGCTCTGTTTGCTTGGTTGCTTCTGTGGGAAACACCTGCAGAGAAAAAATCTCAAGTACTGCTTTCATTCACTTAATCAAAACTAGACTTTCGCTGTGAGGATCAGCTGTAACCCTGCTGCAGGTCCACAGGGTTTGTTCTCTCTCTGGCTATGGCTCACAAATACTTAGAACATTGCAAAATTATCTCTCTAATAAAATTAAAAATTAAAAACTATGTATATCTTTCTGAGGATTTAACAGTGCCCATCTGTTGGTCAACCTATTAAGTCCATTTTCATTTCAGTTCATGCTATGAGTCTATTAGTCTACTAGGAAACACTGGGAAATTATGGTGCTAGGAGAGTTTCAAAGCTAAATAGGAAGGATTGTATCAGATCATCCAATCTCACCTGAACAGACAGAAGAGAAACATAATAAAGAGACGTAATAAGCAATGCAGATGTGTTGATTTGATGTGTCCTGCCAAGCACCTTCCAGCTCAGGGGCTCTGAGACTCTGGCTGCTGAATTTACAGTCTCCACTTTCCCTTTAGCCAGTTCCTTTCTCTTCTCTTGACTATTCACTTAATGCACATTTCTCACGCAGACTGAAGCTTCCACTGGGCATAATATACTAGAAGAGGCTTTATTAGGTTCCACAGAGAGGAGAGGTGTGGAATCACAAGCCAGCTCTGTTTACAGCCCATTTTCCTCATGCAGTATTTGCTTCTCTCAATATGAGTCTATGGTAGTGTGAATTACAATCTTCTGTAACACACGTATACCATTCTGCAAGGTTGCTGCCCATCCAGTAGTTCTTCTACCTGATATTAGTTGTTCCCAGTGAACAGCACATTTGTCTAAAAAGTTGCCCTGTTTTTCTTTCAGAGCATTTATGAAAACTGTGGAGGTAGTTTTTTAGTCATAATCTCTGCCACTATGCTTGCCATCCCTCTCAGTTCAGTATCATTTTCAGATTTCATAAGCATGTCTTGCAACTTCAACCTTATGCTTTGTGTTTATATGTTGTAATACAGGTTTAACTATAGGAACAAGTACTTCATTGTCCTGTAACGCTGTAGTCTTATTTAATGCATGTCATAGTCTGTGCTCTGGGGCTGAATCAGGGCTGTGCACTGAAGAAGTCTTAAGACTCTTGCCTCATTTGTTAGAGAAATTAGAAGGCATGGGGGGGGGGAAGAAAATCTTATGATTACGTCATGACGTTGGAAAAATGAAATTCTCCAATTTTTTTTCAGCAGATGGCATGGTTCTAGTTTACAAATTGCTCAAACCCGTTTCTTGCCAGTAGGGAGAGGTAATGTGAGTTACATTTTCTTACTGCTCATTTTGAGGTACCATTCAGATCTGTGCATGTGCTGAGCACTCACAGGTCTTCACGAAAGGAGCTTTAGTTTCAGTGCAGAAAATGCTTTACTATGCTGAAATTCTGAAAAAAAATCAGCTGCATGGCATCTCAAAGGGTTGCTGAGACTTCAAAGATATTTATAGCTTTTAAAATCCTTGTGCCTTTGTTGCCACGTAAAACTTCATCAGGATTTATGTCACATGCTATTGCCAAAAAAAGTATCAATATATATGTGAGGTACTTGGATATTACAGAGGCATATATTATTGAGAGATTGCTTTGCACAATCTCTGATCAAATAGGTTTTGGCCACACTTAGAACTGTAAGGGATAAACAAAATGCTGGATTGGAGTCTCATTATTTGCTTTCATATGCTCCACAATATAAGGCTGACAAATCAGAGAAAGCGAAGTGTGAATTCCTATGAGAGAAATTTGCTTCAGAACACGTATCCATAAGGAATGTGGAGGAAAAGAGGAATTAATTTTATATGGATATCTTTAAATTTTTCATGATGTAACTTCGTAGTATTTGCCATTGTACTTTCACAATAAACAAGCAACTTTTGGATGTATTTATTAGGCAGAAAAAATAATGTCTTTTCCCCCGTTTTTCAGATCAGCCACTGGAGGGCGACATGATCCCAGTCACACAGGCGAAGCTCTAAGCCTGGTAAATTGGGTAGCACGCACGCAGCAAGCACCACCAAAGTCGTGCTGAGGAATTTCTGCATAAAGGTATGGTTAAAAAAAAAAAAAAAAAAAAAAAAAAAAAAAAAAGCAAAACGGAAGAAACCAAAATGTATTGCTTGTATTTTTTATGTTGTGCTTCTTTTGGAGGCTTGATCTAAAAATTTCTTTCTACATCTAAATCTATTAAGCTGGGTTTCTGTTGGGGATGATGTTTTCATGAGTTCTAAATCCCTGGATTAGCCAAAGCATTTCTAAAGGAGACTATGTGAGGCCCAGTCAGCCCGGTATCACAAGAGGTGAAATATTTCCCACTGCTAAGTAACTGAAAACCTGACACGTGTTTCTACTCTTGAAATAACTCTGGCAGACTTTTCTGGATTAGTTGCTAAATCCATTACACCATATGATTTCTTTATTACATTTTAGAAGACTATCAGCAGAGTGTAGTTATTAGAAATAGTTTGGCTAGATTGAACTCCAAAGCACCTGGATTCCTCAAGAGAACCTGGGAGCTCACGTCAGATACTCTTGTGCCGGGGAAAGCAAAAACCCAGAGAATATAAGATGGAATGTTTGAAAGCAAATAAAGGCAGTGTTTTATGAAGAGGTACTAAGTACAGAGTGGGTGTCAATAAAATGAAATGGCAACTTAGAAAGCAGGGGAAAACACATGTTGTTATATAGAACATAGCAAAACAATATTTTGCCCAAGAATCTTGTATTAGCTGCTACTGGGTTATCTCAGAGACAAAATTTCATCTTGCTCTCCACATGCTCTTAGTTTCCTGTTCTTTCACACCTCTCTTGTGCTGTAAGTTTTTGTTTGTTGCCAGTAGCCATCCAGCTGTGTTTTCTGCATCACTGGAAAGTGCTTTCATGCAGGGAGATTGTACTGGACAAAACAGCTAAGATAACTCTCTGTGTGAAGGATTTGCTTTGTGGACGCAGAAGCATAAGCCTTTAGTATCCTCCATGTTCCACCTCCACTCTTCCCCCAAGAACACACGTGTGCACATACACACACTCAGGCTAATTAATGGTCCAATTTAATCCTCATAGCACAGGGGTTTGTTCCTTATCCATTCAATTGGCCCATGTGAGAAAGCAAGGGTAACGATCAGCCAATGAACAAGGCATTTCCAAGCTGGGAAGAGAGGATCCCATTTTTGTTTGCCTGCAGCTAGAGGTAGACTGAAATCAGACTGAAAGAAGTTTGGAGCTTTGAAGAAATATGTTTCTGTTTGTTTACTTTTAAATAGACAAAGCAGACGTTAATTTTTTAATAATTTCCTTGTGAAATAAATGGCAAATTTAGCCATCAGAAGAGGCCTGAATTTAAAGAGCCTCAGAGCAATCCTGCTTAATTGCTAGGATAGGTACAGTAACCACCAAGTGAAGCTCTTGCCTTAGAAATTGTTTTAATATTAAAGTTCACTGCTTCAGTGGTGTGTAATTGCATTGTAGAGGAGTCAGCATTACTATTTGCTTTCAGCCTCTAACAGTAGCTCTACTGACACGTACTTGGTGAGAGCTGAAATGTCATTTAGCAATGGCACTGCATGTACCCTGGGAGGATACTTCTTACTATATTAAATGCTTCACTTTTTTTTTTTTTTTTTTTTTTGACAATAAATGGCGATATTAAGAATCATTTCTGCAGATTTCTCAAGTCACAGGGGAGCTCATGGATAAGGAAATGAAGGTTAAAATTACTTGTGTTTATTAAATGGGTGCATCTCTTGCATGGTTAAAAAGTTGAGGAAAATCTCCATTATGACAGAAGGGTGTTGTAGTAATTGCAATGTTAAGGGCAGCTCACTACGAATACATTTAAATACACTCTAGAGAAAGACATTAGAAGCTGACACTTCCATAGACAAGTCTTGTACTTTAGAAAGACGCACTGAATAGATGCCATATTCTCCCTAGGACAACTACGCCAGGAGCTGCTGGATTCATGCCCAGCATTGATGCTGTAAAAGTCATTCTGTTTACTCACGGTTATCGGTTTTGCTGGAATCTCACCTGCAGGGGATTCAGATAACCAGGCTGGAATATATTAAGCTATGTTTGTGTTCTATCACAGTGAACTAAGTGGGGAAGAGAAGGCTCTGAAGTGACCTGATAGCAGCCTTTCAATATCTAAAGGGGAGCTACAGGAAAGAAGGGCCTGTGGTGATAGAACAAGGGGAAATGGCTTCAAGCTTAAACAGGGTAGATTTAGGTTGGATACAAGGAAAAAGTCTTTTCAGTGAGGGTGGTGAGGCACTGGAACAGGTTGCTTGGAGATGTGGTTCATGCCCCAACCCTTGAGACTTTCAAGGCGAGGCTGGATCAGGCCCTGGGCAACCTGACCTAGCTGTGCATGTCCCTGTTCATTGCAGGGCAGTTGGACTAGATAACCTTTAAAGGTCCCTTCCAACTCTAAGAATTCTATGATTCTATGAATTTGCTGTTATTTTGTAGTAGAAATAACTGACTCACTGTAACAGCATTAAGGTTTTGACATATATATGAAGACAGCGAATACGACCTTGAAATATATTGATTTTAATATACATTACTGATGGAGAAACTTGTAATAAACCAGGCCCTGCGGGAACATATTGCAGAGGAGGTGAGATTTTTCCTATAGCCAAGGAGAACATTATGAAATTCAGTACTTGTTCTTTTTTGCCTTGTGAAGTTAAATTTCTAGCTGAAGGAAATGGTTGGAAGAAAGATCCCTAAGACAGAGATCACATACAAGCAGAAACATTTTATCTTAGAGGGCTCCAGGTCAAATTCACCCCTGGCATACTTAATGTAAATGGATGCAAACCACAACAGATTTTAGCTGCTGTTTTGAGGGGAAGATTTTATGTTGTAGCTCACAAAAAGCAAGGGTGTTTTTTAGCACTGGGAGAAATACTCTGTTGGTCTGACTTAGATGTTCTCTTTTTTTTAATGCATTCCGACAGACTTCAGCTACTGTTTAATGACAGAAATTAAGGAAAGTGAAAGTTAATGGAACTGAGTGACCAAGGGGGATCCACGAGAGACCTTCAAGTCTTTCTCTGGGCAGCCTGCTCAAGTGCTCACACACTTCACCCATTTACGTGGAAGGGTGCTTTGGGGCTTTTTGAACTCCGTGGCAAATTACCCTGTAATCAAACACACAACCAAAAGCCCTCCCTCATCATTAAATGGCTTTCTACTGGAAGAGAGAGCGTGCTTTATTGCAAAAGACAACCGAGTCTTCATCTATGTGACATCCCTTCTAATTCACCAAATTAATTGAAGGGTTGCTTTTCCAAGTGAATTAGATCCCTTTTGTTTGCATACAGGCATTTATCAAAGGTGTGAATTTATTCCAGCCTCTCACACTTTTTTTGTGAGTTTACATTTCCGTACAGAGAATAAATTTGCATGGACTGATCAACTTCAGAAATGAATCTGCATTAATTTAACCATCAACGCATCTTTGGAAAGAAGCAGGAAGTGCATTGGTCCCTCAGATAATGCACTGCTTGGGATAAAAAGGGCCTGCATAAGTTTTGAGGAAAATTCTGTCTACCAGAGCATGCTATACATCCTCATTTCCTCTTTAGCGGTCCTGCAGTTACATGCTTCAGTATTCAAGAGCATTTTGGAATGGGTTTTCGTAACTACTGGTTGCTTTAAAAAGAAATCCGCAGAGGTGGCCACACAGGGTCCATGGAGCAGCTTCTGATGATAGTTTCTGAGCGAGGAATTGCAGGACCCCAGCCTTGGGATTCAAAGCCCAAGCATGAGAGCTTTAAAGAGTGAATTCTAGAGACATATTGCGGTTAAAAGCATAATTCACTATGTGACTTTCAGTCACCTCAAAGAAATGGGATGAGAAATCAGCAGGCAGAATTTGTACCTTCTCCCCCCAGGTGAAACAATCCAATCACACAGATGCATTTTGATTGGTGCAAAGGTCTTCAGTAAAAGTCTCTCCTGTTGGTGACCACTATACTATAAAAATTGTTACCATTTACCTCAAAGGTGAGAAATGTAAAGGTTAGTAACTTAATTCTTTGAGCTCTCTACCTCGATCTCACCCCACCACACCAGGAAGACAAGTGTCCTTCACCAGCCTCTTAATTAGAGGTGAGAATTCCCTAACATACATCTGTTACGCAGAGTCCTGCTCCCCTGGCAATGTTTGCAGTAGGCATCACACCAAGAGCACCTTGCTGGTATTCCCAGCTGTTGAGTTGGTTGTGGCACAGCCAGTTTGCTGGACCTTACATCAGTTTCAAAGCGGGCAGGTCACCTTTTGGCTTAAAGAGCAGTTACACTGAGGCTATGCTAACTCTAAGCTAGTGATTTCATTTGGGTTTTCCAGAAATCCACGTCTGCTTTTTAGAAGAAAGACAAAGTCAACTATGTTTTGCTCTGTGCTAGTAGGTGAGTAGGACTGTAGTAACTCTGTGGGAGAACACTGTGGGAGAACACTCCCACTCTCTGTGGGAGAATATTTAGACACCTCAAAGAACTTTATCAGTGGATTCTCCTTTTGACTTACCGTAACAGACATAACTGGAGTAATGAGGGATTGTAAGACATCTTCCCAGCAAAGCTGCAAATAGCAACTCCAAGTCATAGACACGCAGATCATATTTGTGTAGTTAAATGTACTTCCTATTTTGGTGTGGTAGTATGTCCTTCCCTACAGATCCTTGGGGCTAAAGCCAAACAGATACACAGTGAGTGAAATTAAATAAGAAACTATTCATTTGTTTGCTATGAATTAAAAAGAGAATCCAGAGCCCAAAAGTAAGACAGTTTGGGGTAGGCACAGGTTAAGGAGGTAAAATGGAACCATTTCAGACACACTTCAAATTGGGTCTCCAAAGATAATGACTTACAATCAATTATCAGTATAGAATGACAGTGTCCACCCCATAGCGCTGTTTTTAACACAAATCAAGAAAAGGCATAAAAGCAATACTCTTCTAAGCCATATACATTTTTATTCTCCACCCAGGCCAGCAAGGGTGGGAAAAGGGAATGCAATTAAAAATAACAATCAGCAAACACACGCTATCTTTACTTAAAATTTCAGACTAGAGCAGCCAGAAACACACTCAACAATCAGAATCACTGGAATTCCCTGCAGTTTGGCAGTGGCACATAAGCAGAAATTATTTTTGAGTTTCTGAAAGCAAAGGTAGAACAAGACAAAAACTTGTGCTTTCTTCTATTACAACAAGTGATAGTGATTATATATTTTGCAGCAGGCAAACAGCTCTGGGGATAGCAAGC
Source organism: Numida meleagris (assembly GCF_002078875.1). Classification (NCBI taxonomy): domain Eukaryota; kingdom Metazoa; phylum Chordata; class Aves; order Galliformes; family Numididae; genus Numida; species Numida meleagris. Next base: position 57,799,298 of record NC_034413.1, read on the forward strand.
AAGAGAGAAAGCTATCCAGAGTTGTTTTGAGAAAAGTTTTATTCAAACTTTTAAGAATAGCACCAGAACTAACACCAAGCTTAAACTAGATCCCATTAAAATCAGTGGCAGAACACCCCGATTTCAGCAGGAGCTGAGGCAAGCTTAGTTAAATGTAATAAAGTAGAAAACACATGATTAATTATTCAAGAATATCTTCAAAAAGACAGCCCCCGAATGGTTTCACTGTACCCAGAAGCACAGCTGCCATGGCAGAGGGAGGGCAATACAACTTCTCTGGTGCTCCTTTGTGTTTACATAGCAGGAAGAGGCACAGATTTGGTTTTGTCTCCACTTTCACAGGCTGTTTGCAAGCCTGAAAGCAAATCCTGCAGCTCAGCAGACATTTCACATAGTTGTATTCTGTAACTAGCTAGTATTTATCATTCAAGTCCTCTGTAAGCTGAAGGCTCTTTGTGCTACTGACCCCAGCCTTTCGTCTAGCCTTGAACAGCTGCTGTTTGGCAGTGACAGCTGAATTGGGTTTTCTCCCTCTTCAGTAATACATGCTTGCCAGGCATCCTTTCCCCACTTGTTTGCCACATATGGGGGCAAACGAGCACAATCCACTTCTTTCACACCAGCAGTGTCCCTCCAGTCAGAGAGCAAGAATACTTGCCAGTGAACCTTCCTCCCCATTAATGCTTGCTAAGCATCACTTCTTACCACTCTCCAGCCATGTGGGAGCCTGCTATTTCCATGGGGAGGAGTATTAAACACAGTGGCTGTGCTGGGTCACTAGAGACTGCTGGCACTTGCACTGCTTATTCTAAGCTTCTCCATTAATTCAGGGGCATATCAAGCTCACCAACTGAAACAGCCCTGTGAAAGGTACTTCACAGGTACTTCACTGCCTGAGACTCAGCCAGTAAAAACTGAGAGTTGTGCATCAGAAAGCAGCAAGCAGCCTGGCTGTACTTCAGCCCAAGAATACCTCTGGTTTGTCAGTAAAGCACAGGGCCAAGCCCCCTCTTGATATTTGACTTATACACTGCTCACACTGGTAATTCTCAAACCAGTGCTAAAGAGGTTGCTTTGGCTGGACCTCCCAGACCAAGGATGCATTATTTCTCAATATCAGGCCTAGAGCATCAGAAGGACTTGTTTATCCATCACATTGCCTAACGTCCTAGACGGGACAGCCAGCCAGTGTAGCTGTAGGATCATCCATTGAGTGCAACACAAAGCATTAACTCCTGTGACATTGACATCCCATTTCTAAATTTTTCTCTTAGACACCTAACAACTAGAGCAGCTCCCCCTCTGGTAGGGAGACTGCGGTAGTGAAACTGATACAGACATCAGTGACTGTACAGCCTACATGGACTGCACACTAATAAATTACCTACCTACACACATGCAAATTGTGGGCCCTTCTGGGTTGGGGCTGAGCCAGACTTTCTAGCAGCACCAGCTGAACTAGAGTGCTCAGGAACTTTGCAATGTTTCACATATGTAACTCAATTCCCATTATAGTCCACTAATCCTCTCCTTCAGTTCCCTTGTGCACTCCCTAGGCCAAAACTTCAACAGTCAAGTGCGGTCCAAAGAAAGAACTTTTCTGCTTGTGATTTTTTTTAAACAGACTATTAAAATTTCTCCAGCCTATTGACCACCTCAGCCTGGCCTAGGAGCCCACTAAGATGCTAAGCAAATTCCCAAAAGAAGGGAAATCAGTTATGAAAGTGAGACATGAGGGGAAGAAGATGTACAATTTATTGCTCTTCCATGTAATTAACGAGGAAGCAGGGTGTGGTGAGGCAGATTTCTGGAGCTGAGGCACTAATGCAATTTACACTGGCACTAACAGGGACATTCTGCATGTTCAGGGTCATTCTCTTTCTGAACTGAATGGTTCAGCATCTCCTCCATAAAGGCAACTTGAAAACAAGAGTGACTTTTTCAGTGAGACCTTCCTCATCTCAAGCAACTTTCAGCTTCACCTCCATAAAAAATAGGTGCCACCAGTCAACACATACACTGCAGTGACACCCAAACTGATCACATTCCTCAGAGCAAGTGTTTTTTTCCCTGTTTTCATGGCATACCCAGGTGTTCCCTTGCATAAGACTTGTAGCCCATTCTCTTTCAGGAGTGCACCTAACAAAGTCAGGTGTGTCCTAAGGACATACATGCATACCTACAGTCACCTGAAGGTGCTTGGTGATATGCTTGTCCATTCCCTACACAACGCATTATTGAGCAAGCCCTCCACTGTACATGGTTGCAGGTCAGCAAAGATCTCATGTGCCTTTGTTAGAGGCTATGCTGTTCTTTCCCACTGAAAGATTGGGCACAACTGTTGCAGTGCTGTTTTTTCAAACTGATGCTATCTCAGAAATTAGCCTACCTGAAAGGTTTGTTGTATTTTTTTGAATGACTGAAAAAGGCCCCTTTCTAGGAAAACTGCAGGAATATCACATATTTTGCAATTTAGCCTTCACCTATGGATGAGTTCCTATCTCCCCTGGGTAGAAACTTCACTGGGTCAGGAGGTCCCTGTTTTTGTTGCTGTTGTTGTTGTTTGTTTTTTTGGTTTTTTTTGTTTTTTTTTTTTTTTTCCCCCTAAAAGCGATGTCTAACTTTACTGAAGGGGACTTTTCAGCTCATATCTGCCACCCCAAAACAGCCCAAGCTCCACAGACCTGGATTTTCTCACTATTCCCCAGAGCTGTTATTAGCTAAAATAGATGACAAATCACTGGAGAACCATGCACCTCCCCACCCAGACCACATGAAGCTAGCACACTTGCATTCTGTGACATTTAAAGAGCACTCCCAGCCCAGTGTTTTATTTGTTTTTAAATATATATATTTATAAAAAATCAGTGTCATTTTCTAGATGAAAACCACTCACATATGACAAAAATAGTCAGCCAGGACAAAGGCTCAGACTGCTGAAGTATCAACCCCTTGTGCAGAGCTCTTGCCAGAGAGACTACCTGAGATATTGTCAGAATCTAGCAGCTCAACAATGCTGTACGGAGAACAATCTTCCAAACCTAGCTTGCTGCAGAGCCAGCCACAGAAGCCCTTCTCCATATCCCTGACAGCATGCCACCAGTCCCCAAAGGACCATGATACCTGGCTCACAGCTGAGTACAGGCCTAGGGAAAAAGACAGAACCATGATTATAATTGGGTAGAAGATGATCAAAAAGGGGCAAAAGGTGATTTTGTGCCAGAAGGTCCTCTCTTCATTGTACACCAAGAAAATGTTGTACCATGTAATGGTTCCATAGTAGAATGAAACCACGAAGGATACTACAAAAACGATGGGGAGGCAGATGATGGTCCAGAGGACAATGTGAGGTCCTCTGTCCAACCCAACATCACATTTTTTCTTCTCAGGTACACTTTCTTTAGGAGGTTCCTTTGACTTAGCCAGTTCCTGCAGCTCTTTGTCTGTTAGCGTGACATGGATGTCCACCATCTGACCCTTCTTCTTTCCTCTGGTGATTGTTCCAGTCAACGTGACATATCGGCTGTCTGAAGGCATGTTCCAGACACCTACAAACACAGATAAACTCATCCACATTAGATTTCTTTTTTGTGTGGCTTATTTTGTGTAACTCCCCAGAGATCCTGAACACAATCAGACAGCACAGATGGAGTTATAGTTAAATAAAAAGATAGAACACAAGAAGCAATGCATTATAATGAAGATTATCACAGAAAAAGAAGAATAGCCAATAAGGAAAATGACAGGAATTCTAGATGACAGAAATCCAAGGGGAGAAGACTCCAGCATATGCACTGGGGACAATATACAAAAGAAAGTGCTGTGGGAGCATATGGGGAAGAGACAAGACAGAGTAAATAAATAAAAAAATAGTAAGCCTGTTTTCTCTGCTACAGTCAGATTAATTCCTCAACAACATGGACACTTGGGGTGAGCTAGATAAATATGAATAAAACTTGGGAATAAGCACATGCACACATGGAGTTATACTTGAATAGCTATTATTCCATTTTACATTTGCACCATCTCAATCTAAATTAATTTTCAAAATTTAGAAAATCATGAAGTCTCATATTCACAAAGTCTCATATAATTACATTTGCATTTTAAGGGATAAAGAAAGGCACCAAATAGGGAAGTGTTGGGATGTGCGTTCAAGTAACAAACACCTTAGCTTCCATGTGACATTGGTTTTGGATGGTCCCTGCACTGGCATTGGGCATAAACTCTTCTGTAGGGCTAAATATGTGCTTCCTTCTGGACTTAATTCTCACTTGCTTGGAAGGAAGTAATCAGAGGTTCTTAAAGGGTGGCTGAGCAGTGGCACACAAAAACAGAAAGACAGCAGAGAAGCATGAAGGTTGGGGTTGGGATCATGGGGAATCTGGTGTGGCTGAAGGGCCAGGAGATTGCATCCATATTTAAACCCTTCTCAGTCTACAGTGCTGACTCACAAGAGGATTAGCTGTGGGACCTGCCTCCCACAATACTTCCCCACAAGGGTAGCTGTGACAGACATCAGAAGTGAAAGTGGGTGAGATGTCCTATGATGACCTTGCAAATTAATCAGTCTTAAAGAGGAAGCTGTGCTGAGATTACACAAACAGAAGGCAACAGCAAATCCGAGATAATGAATGAAACTTCTTACTGCAGGTAGAACTACTAAATCTCTGTTTCCAGCCTTTCAACTAACAGGCAGTTGTTTTAGGCATGGAGGAGTATTGGACCACAGCATCATACACATAAAGTAAGCTCAGCACTTTTCTAGATCATCTCTAATTATTGCATACATTTAAAACCAAGAGCAGTACAACAACAAGCATCTGCAAAGAACTGCAGAAGATACCCCAAATCAGTCTGTAGTGATATTTGTTTCATAGTGTTTTCATGTATGAACTTAAACTCCTTGCCTGCAGTCATGGGGATGACTGGTCCCACAGCCACTTCCATATGAGCTCAGTGCACAATAGTGTCAAGAAGGGTGGCTCTGCCATGCTTCTCCTCTCCTCATGTTGGTGTGGCTAATCTTGTCTTTTTGGAGGATCTTGAAAATTAGTGTATCTATCTAGCCTGCTAAAAGGGAGATGGAGCCTCATCATTAACTAACCAAACGTGTGAATGAGAGAGCTGGAGTCGAGACCTCATGACCACTGCAGATGTCTCTCCAAGCATGTAGGCATAGTGTAGCCAAATGTAGATAAGGGATGTACCTTAGTTCTATTGGGGTGCACGATTAAGAGGAAAGATTCCCTCCTATATCCAGTACTGTATTAAAGAATGCCTGCTTCTTAATAACACATTGGTCTTAAGGAGTTTTATTTGAGCCAGGATTTGTCCAGCAACACCTGGACCTACATTCCTGCCCAAGGTCTAAACTGCAAGGCACCCATAGAGTGAGGAAGAGGATCCTGTGTTTCTGTCCCTGTGATTCCAACCATCAGCCTCTGTACCAACCCCAGTAAATCTTGTGAATCCAAGAAGAGGCTTAAAAAGCATTAATTCCTCCAAATACAGGTATTTCTAGCCTTTATCCTTTCTGATCTTAAAATGGCATCCTCTTTTTGTAAACCTAACTGTCTTGGCTTCCAGTGACATCGTGGTTTATAGAATGTGAATGTTCCCAGGGATACATACCATCAGTCATGGACTGACCCAAGAACTTGGAGCCTTCTTCAGAGCTCCTTTCCCCTCCTTCTTCATCTGCTTGCTCCTCTTCCACTTTATTCTCATTCTCTGACCTATATACTATTACTGACTCAGGACGGGACTCTTTCTTCTTCTTTTTCCTCCGGTCCATAGTGGCTTCTCCATCGAAGGTGACAGTGGTTGCCACAGCCCTCCTCAAAGATCCATGGCAAGGGCTGTGACTTCCAGATTTGCTCTCTTTTTGCACTGTGTCCTCCAGCCCACTGCCACTCTCAAGCACCTCACTTGGCATCTTGTAGCACTTGTTTCCGGCCTAACAGCTCCTGCACTTAGAAGTCATTCATTTGACAACAGTCCCACAGATGCTTTGTTTTGATAAGATGTCCTACTGCTGATATCCAAATTATGCACTCCATTCCCAGCCTAAAATGAGAGAGAAGGCAGAAAAAGTGTCTGTTTCACACCAAGCAGAACAATTGGACAGAACTTTTGTAAAAAGGTTACTTCCAATGGGTTTAAATATCACCCGCTGATCTGATCTTCATTACTATCATGGATACAAGTTATGTAATATCACCTAATCTTGATTCTTACATTCCACTTTAAATATTAGGAATAAAAAAAAGATATTGGAAGAGGAAAGAGTTTATAACATTTGTAAGATTAAAGAAGCATAGCTTATTACATATTTTTAATATTCCTCTGCTATGCTGGAAGCAAACAGAAGACAGTGGTTTTGGCCCACATGCATGAGAACGAAATATTGAAACCACAGACAAAAATCAAGCTGACTGATTTATAGGACTGGCCCAACTTAGTGACAACGGCAGCAGACACATCGTACTTTATGATAGCTGTACTGGTGCCAGCTTTTCTAATTTTGCTTGTCCTCTGATTTACTGCCCATTGTGAGGATTTGGTTACAAAAGGTAATCAAATGATGTCAAAATGAATCGTATTTCAAACTTTATTAATTTAGCATCATGCAGTGCTGTCAGACCTTAAAATATAGCATATACAGTAGATTTAAAGTAAATTACTACTAAGATGACTACACTGGAGAGGGAATTCAGAACAACAGCAAAGTCTTCTGATCGTTCAGGGAAAAATAACAAAGTTTCATAAATATTTTTAACAAATATAAATAATTTGTCACTCAAGCAAAACTACCAGTAATACCAAGTGACATTTATCTATGGGAATGCTGCATAAGTAGAACTCACATGATTAAACATGCATTGAGGCAGTCAAGTTCTGCTCCATGAACCTACCAGACACAGGATTAACGCTTCTCAGATTTCTTAACATTTAAAAAAACAGCTGTGCCAAATATTCATGAAGTATTTAGGTGCAAATCTGAGTACAAGGAACAACGTTTTAACAACTCTGAAGAACTGTGTTGAACAATTACGTATACAAAAGAATGTGTTGTCCAAATGCTTCTTGAACTCCAGCAGCTTGGTCCTGTGGCCACTGCCCTGGAAAGCCTGCTCCGTGCCTGACCACCCTCTGCTGAAGAGCCTGTTTATGTCTTGCACACCCAACCCCTACACAGATACACAAAGTTTTAATTGTATCGTGTTAATGCTTAAGACTATGACCAATTGGCACCACATAGCTCTCTGTGCCTTTAAGAAACTCAACAATTCAGATTATTTTTTGAATTGCAGAAAATAAAACTCCCGTAGTGATCAGACGACACATAAAATGGAATCCAAAAGTCATCCTGCATATCCTGGAAGTCAGACTGCTTGTAAATCGCTGGGCACAGGAACATCTTGGCCAGCTCCACGATATGACTGGCAACAGACTGTTTAGATTGCCATCTGAGATCACACCTGCCACGCAAAAAGCATATGCCTGAATTTGCGGAAAACATCCCCAACTCCAACAGAGAATGGAGCAAAACCTGTAAGGGAATTTTGCCCCTTTTGAATGCCTGTGAGAAATAATGCTTCGCCAAAAAATTAACCCACCCCCAAACCACAAAGAAGCTAGGAAGCAGCAATTCTTCACTACAGTCTAATACCTCATCTGCCTGAGGAATGCGGCCTTTACATCTGTTTTGCAGCAGTGTGCAGATAGCCAGTTTTTCACATACCACGATATGAAAGAGCATATGCAAGAAACTTCACAGTGCAATTTAACACTTTGCTTCCAATTTCTCCCCTCTAGCTCCAAAGCAAACCAGCCATTGACAACAAGGATAGCAAGCTCTAGCTCTTAAATAATTAACATTGGCAGGACCCCATGATTTCTGCACGTCCACTGAAATTCATGTAAGTATTCATTTAGTGTTTTTTAGAAATACCTTTATGGGAAAAATTGAATCATTTTATTCTATTGAATAAATTAATTCTTTGTAGTAAATTTGTCCAAGAGGTACAAATAGGTTCTAACATTTTCCTCTGAGGATCAGCAACAAAACATGTTTTGTCTCCATAAAATCTTAAAATCACCTGACTGAGCCTAATGAGCCTGAGACCACAGTGATATTCCCCTCCAGAAACTGGGAAAACAAAGCAGGCCCAGGGTCACCATGAAACAGGAATAGTCACTCTTGGAATGACCTACTAAAATTCTGGACACACTGAAGTTAATTTGGGATTAGATTCCCAAAATTCCTGACTGCAGTTTCTATGCTCAGCCCCTACTGCCTTGAATAAGGGACAACTTGCAAGTAATATTTAAAAATAACCCAAAGCTAAAGGCAAAGGTCTGTGGTTAGGATTTTTTTTTTTTTAAAGAAGTTTATCCAACTGTGATCTTCATTAACTCACAGCAGACAATAAGCTAATGTCAGTTCTCAGTGTAATGCTAAAGCCTAAAGGACTATGTCAACTTTGACCATGCAAGGAGGAGCAATGTGATGTTACTTTTCAATCTGGCACAGGCATGATTGCTTCTGGAAATCTGTGTCCAGTTCTTATCCTCATCAGTCAGACAGGATGCTAATTACTGAGCAGATGTGTATGTTCCCTACATCAGAACAAGAACATGGTGAAAAAGATCCCTCTAATCCAGCAAAGGAGGATGCAGCGAGATAAAAAGCTGACATAAAAACACAGAGCAGACATTCAGTAGGTGTTTTAACAAATACATCCCTGAGGGCTGGGGAAACAGTTCAGTTTCTGGAAACTTCTAAATCTAGACTGGCTATCTTAGCAGCAGTTTTGTCACTGATACTTGACCAGAAGTGGTATTATAGTCGGGAAGCTCTTTGACTTATATTAGGGAATTATCAGATTAAAAGAACACAAGGATCCTACCTGATCTTAAGCTTGTTTTCGCAGTAGCTGTTTTTTCTATTCTCAACTGTTTCTGGCAACACAGCAGCAAGGATACCCTCTGCTGCTCAGTTCTGGCCTCCTGAAGACAGCACCCCGAAACACCACAACCAACCCCAAACCCCTCAGAGCTGCTGCTAAATCAAACAGGTTCATATCTGAGTCCCATTTCTGCTGGGAATATTTTCTCCACAGTCCCGTGAACAAGAAATGGGCTGCTGTAGGATATCATAGTAGACGCTATATATATTCTATCACTGTTCTTTATGTCCCCTGAGAATGAGGCAAGCCCTCAGCACTACACAGCCATCCATACCACCAACTCTCAGCCATGCACACTGAGATCTCCAGCCCTTAAAGCCTCGCTGTGGGGTTGAAGCATAACTGCTGCACAGCTAATATGAGTGATGACCATCTCCCATCTGGGAGCACAGAGGGAGACAGGAACCTAGTAACTGCATGAGAGAAGGAAAAGAAATGGTGAAATTTTAGATATAGTTTATTAGCCAATTTGTTATTAAACTCCACATGAAAACAGATGGAAAACCCTGGGGAAGTGGCTCTGCAAAAACACTCGGTAGAAGAATTTTTAGAAGCATGGTCCTCTGTTACTATGCAGGAAAGCTACTGCTGCTTATGATTCCCATGACAGCAGTAGTCTTTGACACACAAAACAGGAGCCTAAAAGCTTGCTCTTGCACCACTGAGGTCAAAGGAATCTTTTCCACTGGCTTTCAGGGACTGATGCCGCTGCTAACAGAAGAGAAATTATCTGCTTTGAACGCAGACAGGAAGGAAACGTCATCCCACAAGCTAATAAAATCCTCGATTTTAAATCCCTGCCGCTGCACAAGTAACCTTTTTATGACTGCTCAGATGAGACATAAAAGGAAAAAATGAAGACTGTAAGTAGTGAGGAGCATCAACTTTTTATTTTTATAATCACATAACATTTACAACGCGTAAGAAGAACTGGCATTGTATCTTCATGCACATACCACAGGGGTTATCTGCAGGAACAAACAAACAAAAAAAATAACCTGTGATTTAGCACCGAGGGTTACCCAGGATAGGGAAGAGATTAAGGAAAGTTTACACCAAACATCTGTCTTGAGAGAGCTTTCCAACCACAGGTTGTCCTTCACCTGCTCCCTTCACTGCATAGCCTCCCCACCCCAATCTCGCTTCTGATTTTATATACATGTGTGTTTCCTAAGTGTATGTTAGCCAAAATATTAGTTTCAATTCCCAGTATTTTTAAAAGGTTTACCTGCTGTCAGATTGTATACTTGAAAAACAGACAGTTTGTTTGTGACAGAACTGCCACCAATCAATAATGTTATGACAAAATGCACTGGTTCAATGCAGGATGTACATCGTCAAAACCTACAAAATACATGGCAAGACCTATATAAGAAAGCACATTTAATTCAGACCTTATGCCAGGAGAGGGCCAAACAGTAGGGCTCACCTAAACGATTTGAAATGATCTTTCACATACGCATCCTCAGCATACCCTGCTGAAACTGAGGACAATGCTTATCTCCATTTCAAGGTGAAATAGCTCAAACTAGATCACAGTTACTTCAGTCTAGCAAATAGCAAGGCAGTGATGAATGATCTGTGAAAGGCAAGGTGAGAAGAGCTCCTCCCTACCAGTAATCATGTCTGTGCAGCTTGCAGTGAACTCATCAGGGAGATTTATCTTACTGAACACAAGCCTTTTGCATTTTAAGAGAAAATAAAATGTTATTTTCAGCTAGATGAATTACCTCATCAGGTTTGCCATGCAGCCACCTCCAGAGGAAGGAAGTAGAGGAAAAATACGCCTTATGGCAGCAGGCCATAGCAAGGCTGCATTAAGTGTCTGTATAGAATAGCAAGAGGCACAAAGAGAAACACCTGCCTGTGGCCTCCCAGCAGGGTAGGAGAAAGCAAGCAGGAAAGCTTGTAGATCATTCCTCTCCTTCCCTCCTTGCTTAATCCACAAGTGTTAAAGCATTTTTATTTCCTGTGGAAAGAGAGAGAGAAAAGAAAAAAAAAAAAAAAAAAAACATACCCCTGAGTACACATCAAAGCAGGAGCAAAATTCAAGCTGGACTGCCAAAACCACTCAGCATGAGTAGAGGGGATAACTCAGTAAGATGACCTCTGCCACCAAAAACTTTATGGGTATTTGCTAATGGAACTCCTTGCCAGCCTCTCAGGATCTGGAAGTGCTAAAAGCTCAAGCTAAAAGCAAAAGGAAGAGCAGGTAAGTCCTGATTTATCACAGGCAAATGGCTCTGCCTGTCAACACGCAGGATTAGTGCTAGTGCTGCCCCATGCTAAGGCTGCTGAGCAGCTTCTGGACCAACACACTTGGTAACAGGAACCTGGCCAGCACAGGCACAACTACACTGGAGCTGCAGTTCAGCAAGAATAGAGTTGCTTGGATTTGGACAGAGGGTTCGCCAACTCTGCTGCCATGCTGCACAGCTCAGGACCATCGCTCTCCCTGCCCTCCTCCATCCTTTGTGTGAGACACCCAAATGGTTGCTGATGGTGTTCTACAGGTATAGCCAAAATTAAAACAGAAGTAGTGAAGAGGAGCTTTCCACTAAATTGCTGTAGGATTACATTTTTAAAGTTTTTTTTTTTTAAGCCAAGGGCATTTTAGAGAATATCTCTTATGAATCAGATCTTCCCCCTCCCCCCCCCACTTGCTCCATAACTTTTCCAAATGTCAGGGAATAATAACTGCTGTGTAGATCAGCATTACTGAAGTCCGGGAAAAGTATACAAGAATAGCTATACATTTTTATTTTGTATTTTAAAAATTACCTAATCATTTTTCTTGCATACTAACTATAATGTGATGGAAAGCACAACAAGACAGCAAAGCAGCAAGGACTCAGGCCACAGCAAATGAGGATCCGTTTAGATGCAACAGCAGGGAACATAGAAATAAGAGAAAAACTGCTTACCTTCTGAAGGCCTGTAAGGCCCTCAGGTAGACAGGGATCTCCAGTAAAATACCTTTGCCGACACTGCCAGCCCTTAAATGAAGTCTGGGGAGTCAGGATCCACCCCTTCTGGTCACTCAGGTGAGGTGCACTGCATGCACCTGAGCTCCCCTGCGTCGGCCCTGCCTTCCTACTAGGTGCTCATCACTGGTTCAAGCTGTGACTTAGCATTTCCACTACACTAACTTATTACAAATCCCCAAACTCTGCTGTTCTACCTTTATTAAGAGCAAAAGCCTGAAGTGCTGTTTCTCTCTTGTCTCCTCATTCTTTGTTCAGATAGCTATAGGAATGAGAAATGAAGACAAAGTACCCAAAGCTTCCCAGTGCTTCCAGGGATGAGATATGTTACCTTACATTAATTATACTTTGTGAAAAATTCAATGCATGGCACATTGCCTCTAAAGGGAACCAAGACATTAAAAGGACCACGACTTGGAAATGGAGGATGGTCTGAAATCCTCAAAGCAAACCAAGTGGTTTAGACCTACATCTTGAATAAATTTAGATGTGCCAAAATCTCTAGACAAAGCAAAGATGTGCTTACTCTCTCTTCCCCTATGCTACCCCTCACTTCAGTATTTGCCCAAAGTGAGTCACCTTGCACCTTGAAACAGCAAACGCCTGTTGTAATTCCTGGCTCATCTACCTAGACCTTTCTTGGACTACATGGTACCATAGGATCAGAGCTAGTTACACCAGCATCCTGCCTCCATAGCAATGCCCCAGGCTGGGATTGTCATAGCATCTGTTTTTGTGATACATCCTCAATTGGAAGGGTTTATATTAAGCTGGATTAGAAGATGCACTAAGAGCTTCCTCCACACAACAGACTGGTGTTGTGCCTCCTCTGGGCACCCAAGCAGATGCCAAGAAAAGAGTACCAACAGAACAAGGATTATCTGAAAAATACTTGCACAACACTACATCTTTGAGTTCTTACTTGGTCAAGATATCCAGGGGGCTTCAGTTCAGAGCTTTATCTGAGCAACACCCATCTGCATCCTGGGAGATGCTGAAGAGGCAGACTGAGAGAGAGAACTGGAAGGTCCCCTGGGAATGATTCAGGACTGTTTAATGCATTGCACAGTAAATATAATCTAAGGTACTTAGACATTATCTCCAGCAGCAGGAATTAGTTGGCTCAGGGGACTCTCAATTGGATACAAGTGCAGATACAGATCCATGATGCCAGGGTATTAAAAATGCAGCACTTTCAATTGCAGACAAATGAATGCTTCAATATCATATGGTGTCAGTGGGGTGTGTGATTATTTAGAACACGTAGCTACGTACCAATTTCAAGCTATTTGATACTGGTACTCTACATCTTGTGTGATTACAAACTCTACTTTGAGTATGGTGTCTCCTTTTTTTTAATCACTGGACTGAAATTCCTAGGGATACTGATGAAAGGGGATGTGCTCTGAAAAATCCTTATTATCTCCTAATTAGACTGCCATCTCCCCACATATCCTGGAGAGCAAAGTCCCTTCCCAGTGAGTGGGAAAGCCCCTGAAGAGATGGATCGGCCAGAGAACCTGACCATCACACGAGACTGCCCAGGAAGCCAGAAGTCATAAAAGGGTCTCATGTGCCAGCAGGAGATGATGAAAGGAACAACAACCACAGCAGAGAATGCACAGACAGGAGGTGAAGCGGCAAGGACTTTGAAGAGGCCTTTTGTGTGATTCCCATAGAGTCCAGAGACGTAAGGGAACAGAAACATACTGTTTTTCATTCAGTTTTGGCTCAGTCCAGATATTTCATGTAATAAGCATAGCAGGGTAGAAATGCTTGTTGTTATACTTTGTGTAATTTGGTATCCCAAGAGACAAAAGAAGTAAACCTGGAGCATCCATGGAAATGGGGTCTGGAAAAGCAGCAGCAGCCAGAGCTGGAGCCTGATACTTTTCCCTGCAGGCTAACTACCAGAAACTCTGTCATGAGTCATCTTTGACTGTAAGGTTTTATTTCTAGCGCTAGGATGCTTTTTGTTAAATCTCCTCTGCTTTTACCTCCCTAGGTACTAGCGGTCCCTCAGGATTTGGATCCCACTGAGGCTTCTGTCCTGTTTGGAGCCATCTGTTGCTCACTTCAGATTGGTATTTAACAACTCCGAGACCTTCCCCCTTGCCAACATAGATTACGAGCTGTTGGAGGGCACAGAGTGACTGCACAAAACCACATGAAAGACTGCAGGCTATAAGGAATATTAAAGCAGTAAATATTATGTGGGGATTTTTAAAGCATAGCAGAGAGCTGGACTGGCAGATGTCATCAGCCGAATAGCTGAGCCATAGGCTGGCAAAGCACAAAATCGGCTTTTGACAAAAGCAGCCGTTTCTGAAAATGCAGTTTCCTATTCATCTCAACAAATTGGACTAGTTCATTCAAAGCTGAGGCACAATATGGGAGCTGAAAAAATTGACCGGAAAAACTAGCTCTATGTATAAATACAAGAGTAGATGCTAAAAAATGATGTGCTAATTGCACAACTCTGAAGAGCTGACAAATGGAAAAAACAACTACTGATGGATTCTTTTTCCTAAGTGTGTCATTTTGATTTTTAAATGGTTAATGTTTAGGTGATAGACACATCAAGGGAAAAAAAAGTAGGTTTTGGCATCAAAAAAAAGAAAATGAATGCTTTGAGGCTTTAAATGCAAATTTATTTTCTCCCAGATGCAACCTGACATTCTTCAAGTTAGAAAACAAACAAACAAATCTGTCTAATCAGACGCTGTTTCCTAATACACAACAATTAAGAATTCAAACGTTAAATTTACAGAATAATACAAAGGAATAGCTTTCTGCTTACTGACTTTACTGCTATGGCTGCATAGTGACATACCAACATGTTTTAATGCAACCAGAAAAAGGAAATGAACATTCCTTTGCGAATAAGAAAGCACAAGTGTAAGAGAAGATTTCAGTTAATAAGATTTTCTTCTTTTCAGCTTAAATCATTTTGAATCTAAACTACAGGAGTACGACCAGTTCACACAAAGATACAACCTGAATCATTGTTTCAAAGACAACCCACACAACACTTCAAGAAACCACTGACTTGCAGAAAATAGCCCTGAAAATGGGTTACCTCAGCTCAGTTGTTTGTGGATAGATCTTCTACCAGAAGGGGCTAAGTGCTAAGGAATGGGCGTCTCCTTTTCTTGCCCCCTTACTCTCCAGTCTTTATCCCTTTCCCCTTTATCCTCCCGCCCATCACTCATGGAACCTTACCTAATGTGTTAAGCCTCTTCTTTATGGCATTTCTATAGCTACTGAGAAATTCCAAAACCTCATGGGAAACAAGTAACTTATCTCAGCGTGGAAGAAAAATCCTCTGACTGGGCTCTCTAGGAAATCTAACAAGCAAGCACTACAAACAGTTGTGCCAACCCAGCCAGATTTTCCCTGCTGGCTTGTGGCTCGAAGATCTTGTTCACTAGCACAAGTGAGTGCTTCTCCCTGGGATTAATTAAAGATCTCTCTGCTACAGCCTGCCTTAAATATATAGGGCATCCACAGACAATTAACGGGGATCTGTGGAGCCTCCTGATTGTGGAAGATGATTGAAAGAGGGGGAAAAAAAATCCTGCAGTGTCACCCACAGTGTTTCATGTCTTGCCTCCAGTGAGTAACACCTTCAGAACATCCAAGTACTCTGCACACATTAACCACCCAGAAGGCAGCTTTGGTGCCTCACCCGGGCTAAGTCACCATGCAGAGATCTGCTTCTGGCTTGTCGCCCTTTGCTGGGTGAGCACGGACAGGCTGCAACTTCTCTGTGCCTCTCTGTGTGGAAAACACAGTTAAAAGGAGGGAAATCACCTTCCTTTGAAACTAAACTTCAGTATAAAGACGTTATCTTGCAGTTTTCTTTGATTTAAAGTATGCTCTGGGAAAAATAAATGAGACCACTTAACAAATGAGAAAAGCAGAACAGACACAGCAAGCCTCCCACTTCATCAGTACGCATTTCTGTTCTCACACTCTCCACCTCTCCTAAGGAAAGCGACAGGATGCAATTGAAAGATATACTTCCGAACGTCTATTGAAAAGGACAGAGGAGATGCGTGGAAAGACACAGCACGCACACAGCCCTGGGCACATCAGTGCTGGCTGAAGTCACCTGCACAGCATCAAGATGCACTGTCACCTCATCGTGGGACAGGATTGAGACTGATGCTAACTACCCTCTGTGCCAGCTGAGCTCACTGAGGCATCACAGCACAAAATGGCTATGCTGGGGACACTGCGGGCTGTGCTCTCCTGCTCCAGGAGACCTGAGACAACATGGAAGAACACGCAGGGCTGGGAAAAGTACATCTTCTTGACAAATAAATAGAAACGAAGCACAGTGCAATAGACTACAGTACAATAAAACGCTCCCCTTAAAGCCAGCGCGCTAACGGATGGAGCCTGGCGGAGGGCTTTGTTGCAGGGAGGCAGCAGGTACGGGCAACCATGAGTCACCGGGATGCTCGGCTCGGCTTGGCTCGGCTCGCTGATGGGCCAGCACCGCTTCCTCCCGCAGCGCGCAGTCCTACCGCCAGACGCGGCCGGGGGCCACCCTGGTGGCGAGGAGGTGCGGCAGCCCGCCCCGCGGATACCCGCAGCCGCTTACCTGCCCGCGGGGCCCCGCAGCCGCGCCGCGGCCCGTTCCCTCCCGAGCCGCCAGGACCCCGCTCACCGCCGCCCGCCGCCACCTTCCCCGGCGCTCAAGCCCGGCGCGGGCGGGGCGGCGCGTCACGTGGCGGGGCGGTGGCGGCCCGCTCTGTGTGTGTGTGTGTGTGCGCGTGAGGGGGGGAAGATGGCGGCGCGGCGGGGGCTGCTGGCGGCGGGGCTGTTCAGCGGGCGGGTGGCCATCGTCACCGGCGGCGGCACCGGCATCGGCAAGGCCATCGCCGCCGATTTGCTGGCGTTAGGTGGGCGGGTGTGAAGCGAAGAGGGGGGTGCAGGGGTGCGGGCCTTGAGGGACGTGGGGACTCGGGTCAGGGGGTGTAGGGCGTTCGGAGGTCGTAGCGCTCGGTGAGCGGGTTTGTGGTGAGATTATGGGGTGCAGGTTACTCCTGCTGGGAACTAGTTCCATGCGTACCTCGCGCTTTAGGCTTTGTTTTTAGGAAGAAAGGCTGGTTGGACAGTGAATGCCTATGAGCAATGACAGATAATGCTGGTCAGTGATGCGCGCTGTTTTTGTAACCCATCTCCTTCAGAGCCTTTTGCAGAGATTTAAACCATTTGTCTGTAAATGCATCTGTCCCTGCCCACTTTGGCCATCGCTGGAAATGGTCTGGTCGTGCTTTATTGAAGATAAATAGGGACTTCGCTGAAGCAGTAACAGTTTGTGCAATTGGTGCTGAGTCTTCCTTATGAGTTAGAATCTGCCCCCTCCTGTGCCAGCATATCTAGCAAAAATAGTCTTCTGCTGGGCATTGTTCTGCAGTGTGTTTATAAATAAATGCTTAAGTGCTATAGTGAGTTAGTATTTTGTGTTATTTGCTGATGACGTGTGCCACTTCATAAACTCAGGTTATTGTGCAGGTGACTGCGTCCCTCACCTAAAAAAAGTCAGGAGACCTCAATCTAACACCTTCAAGTGTGTTATTTCAAGATGGCTGGTGATCAAAGGTGAAGGCCCTTTTCCTAGAGATACATAGTTGCAGAACGTCTTTCTGGAAGAAGTTTGGCTTTTTTTTTTTTTTAAATGTAAGTTTAATCTATAGTTTCAGGAGAGAGCCTGAGCCAAATGAACAGCTTGCTGCTCTTTACTCCCACAAGTTATTTTGAGTTGATTTTGGTGTTTGTTTGATCACATGAGAGGCCAAATTCCACTCTGTAAAATAGCAACAAAATTAAAAAAAAAAAAAAAACACCTGGCAAAATGTTAACTTTTTTTTTGGCTGGTTCAGCATGTTGAATTTATTTATGGATAAGCAGATGAGCACCAGAGCTGGTGTGAGGAAAGGATCTTCTGTTGGGATACTAAGATTATGTCAGGGGGGAGGTGGGAATGAGGCCTCCCACCCTGCAAAATGGCACGTCTAGTGGATTTGTGCTAGGGATTTATTTGGTGGGATCTGTTTTAGTCTGTGGTGACAATCACCAAAGACTTGAATCTATCCTTAGTCCTCTGATGACAGAATAAACTGGTCTGTTTGTTATGTGAATGCTTACTGGTAATTTTGTACATGAGTTAGATTTCTTTGTAGCATGAGTCCTTCTGCTTCCAGATGCTGACTGAAGCAGAAGGTCTGAGCACCTGACTAGGCATTTTTTTCTCTCCTTTCTGTTCTGGGATTATACAGCACGTGGAACTGCCGTGGGGAAGCCTCTCCTCCTGCTGTCTGTAGCCTGCAGATAAAAATCTCACAGCTGTATCATGCTCTACCTTAGACTCTGTAGGGTTATAAAGCAGAGTATTACATTTGCTCACCGCTAGTCAAAATTGCAGGTAGAGTTACACTAAGATTATTTTTGTAGTTTCAGGAACAAGTGTTTTTTGTAATCAAGACCAGCTGAAAAATCTTTAAATCACATACTTGATAAATGAGACAGGCTTGAAAAACAGCTGCAAAAGTCACGTCTGAAAGCTACTTTGACTGCAACTCTCAGGCTATCTCCCCTTCAGCAGGAAGGAGAGTGAACGTTGCCATTTTTATCTTCGTTGTTCTTTGCATGGCACACTGGGATCTTGTTGCTAAGAAGCATCTCCCATCAGACAGTCCTTTCTCTCTTGCAAGAATTTCTTCATTGTATCTTCTAGTCAGTGACTAATAAATGCATAATCTACAAAATATTTCCGTGATGCTAGTAGCCTAGGATAACTACAATTTTGCCTGTAAACTGAAAGATTTTTCATTCTGTCTCTACAGGTTGCAGTGTTGTTATTGCTTCTCGTAAATTTGACCGATTAAAAGCTGCTGCAGAAGAACTGAATAATACATTTTCTTCAATGAGTCCTGCCAAAGTGACTCCTATACAGTGCAATATCCGTAAAGAAGAGGAGGTAATGACTAATGATCTTGATCTGGGGCTTAACATGTCAGAAGTATATTGTGTATGTAAATCCTCAGACTTCCAAAGTTATTTTCTTGGCCTCAGAAGTGCCTTAGTTCAGGGGATAGGTGCAGGAAAACACTTGAATAAAACTGTGTGTTCCAAGAGAAGATAATATTAGCAACCTAAGCGAGAAAGCATTTTTAGTCACAGCTGTTTTTCTAACCACATATACTTATTTCTATTATTTTTATGGAAAGCATGCTTTGGGTCTGTTGTGTTCTTAGAGCTGACCTGGACCCTACTTCATGGGGGTTCTGCGTCATGTTTCTGTGACACCAGTGAGAGGGCAGTTACTTGTGAAGATGGAGACCTTCAGAGTTATTCCTTCAAACGCAAAGTCAGAGCATAGGATCTCAATTCTTGTGGCTTGACACAAGTCATATTGAGATGTACCCTGCATTTTCAGTTTTGCCCATATTAAAGGGAGAAAAATGCCACTTTCCAATCTGTGTTTCACATTTTGGTTGCAATTTGAGGTGTGAAGAAATTTTGCTCTCAGTCCTTAGTAAGAACTCTCCTACTGTCTCAGCTGATCTTTATTTTCCTTCCTTATACTACAAGAATTGGAAGATCAAGAGCAGAAGTACTTCATCCCGGTTCTTCAGAAGTCTGCATTCATCTTTCAATTTTTGTCTGTGTAATTAAACATTTAGAAGTCCAACCTCATGCCAGACTTCTAACTTAAAACTGCTATAAAACATTCCAGTAATCAATTGCTACTATTTTCTTAACCTTTTAAAGCCTCTGTTAAAACCTACCAAATCTTAAAAAAATATTAATGACCTTTAGAAGCTATATGGATTCTGAAAGTATCCTAATATACAGCCATAAACCAAATAAAAATTCTTCCCTCATGGAACAGCTCAAGCCATAAAATATTTACAATGATATTCTTAGACTTTCCTCCTGAAGGAGAAGAACCCTCAGGCTGTGCAATATGTCACTTCACCTACCAGTGAATTTTAAGTTTGTATTTACCAGCATCAGCAGTGTGATATAATAAGTTGTGACAGATGTCAGAGGGTAACTTGCATGATTAAAACAACAGGAGAGAGAAGAGGTTCTTTCCTGAAAGTGTTTTTGCAGAGAGTAGTCTGGCATGCTTAATAGCCTTCTGCAGGTGAATCTTATTTCTTCATTAACTTAAAAATGAGTTAATAGGAACTGCAATGTTACGTAGAATAAAAGAGGGCTTGGATGGTAAAGTGAGATATCTGTACCAAACAAACGCTATTCCTTATTTATACTTAAAAATATAAATTTGTTAAGACAGCTGTAGTAGCTTTAAAAGATTCCAAAGCCCTTTTTTGAATATGCTGTTAAAGCCTATTTTTTACAGTGCTTTGTGAAATATAGCTATGCTCATACTTAGAGAAACTTGTTTTCTATCTTGTTATCCTGCAGTTTCAACACAGAGCTGTTGTCTTCCATTTATATTTAAGTTCATTTATATCATTTAAGTATCATTTATAGTTACACCAGAACTTTCCCAGAACTTTTTCATGCAGTATTGGAGAACCTTTTATTGGTTATCTTCTGTTAGTAGGAATTCTCCTAAACTGCTGTCATGTCATATGCATATACATGGAAGAGAGGATTCAGATGAATAGGGTAGATTAGAATTCAGTCTTGAATTTTTCATTCGTTAAGTCAATCTCGTAATTCACCTCGTTTCAGTTCTTCTCCAGCAGCTCTTGCTTCTTTCTTTTAAAGCCCTTTTTTGGTAAGCCTTTTGTGGAAGTTTTGAATAAGCAATGTAATTTCTGTTCTGTTGCATTTTAACATAAGAACATAAGCGTTTAGCTATTTAACATATTTAGCCATTCCAGCTGCCTGTATCCAAGAGCAGATGCTATTGATTAGAAAGTACAGAGCAATAGAAAACAACAATAATGCCTTCTATTAGGATAGGGACATGCTTATAAAGATATTAATTAAGATTTAGTTTAGAAAGCAATATAGAAGAAGGTGGCTTGCTCTTTCCAAAGGCTAGGAACATCTCAAGAAAAACACAATGTCTGAATAGAGGTGCTGCTAACCCTTAAATGAGGGTGAGGAGAGGGGTGGACCCTGGGTCACTCATGTGCATTGCTTGCACCTGAGCTCCCTGGGTTAGCCATGCCTTCTCACCTGGTGCTCGACCATTGGTTTAGACCATGACCTGGCAATTCCCGTACAGACGCATTCTATGATTTTTTTTTCCTTTACCTCTTGCAGTTCTTGCTTTAACCTTGTCTATTCACTCTGTAATGCTGAGACTGTCAAAGATGGCAGAATTCTGGCCACCTGGTACTTAGTTTCTAAAATTACTTTTGGGCCAGAAGAAATGCGTGGAACACATTTTCAGCTTTTAAATTTGTAGTCAGAATAGTACTTCCTTACACTTTGCCTGGCGTTTGTAAGTTGAAGCTAGGTAAACTTAAATCAACGGTTGGTAACCTTTACTTCTAAAGCTGTCAGAACTGAGAACTGAGGGACATAGCAGACTTCCTAACAGCCAGTGCTTGCTATTGCATATTTTATCATGTTTGCTAAGAGCAGCAATGGTGAGTACTTGTTTGCAACTTGGGTGTAACTGTCTTGCTGAAATCAGACACAAATTAACTTTGGGCATTTATTTCTATTCAAAGAAGTATACTGTCAAAACTTATTTCATTTGTAACCTAAATGTAGTGCCTGAAACAAAGATCAATAAAAGATACAGTGCAGGATTTTTTCCAGCCTTGGAGAAAATCTTAAGTAGAGGCAACACAGTAATGTAATTCCAGTATTTTCACAAATATGGAAGTAGCTTCCTGTTTACGGTGTTTGTTTTTTTTTAATTTTTGTTCTTTCTTGTTGTAGCGGAAATGTTAAGTCACAGCTTGAAGCAGAGATTGAGTGTGTGGGGGGAAGGCAGGGCCAGCTCAGGAGAGCTCAGGTGCATGCAATGCACCTCAGCTGAGTGACCAGAAGGGGTGGAGCCAGGACCCACCCCTTCCCAGGCCTCATTTAAGGGTTGGCAGGGGAGGTAAGAGTATCTGACTGGAGATCCCTGTATGTCTGAGGCCTTCTGAAGGTGAGCAGATTTTTTCTTTTGTTTCTGTGTTTACTGTTGTTGTATTTGAGTATATCCTCGTTTGCTGTAGCCTAGGCCATTACTGTCATTGCTGCACTTTCCATTACGTTACACCCATCTATGAAACAAGTCTTGGACAACTACGTAGGTTCTGTATGCTTCTTGTAGCTTTAAAACTTGCTATCTGTTTTCAACCTATTTTGACTGAGGAATATTACCTCAAAAATTCTCTGAAGCATGTGGATAGGTAGGAAGGATAGTCTCTTTGAAGTATTTCTGGTGATTCGTTATATCTTTTTCAGCTGTTTACACCAGGTATCAAGGAATTAATGAAGGTAAAGGACCTTATATGTGTCTCAATAAAGGGAGGAACTTAAATGTCAAAACTGATCTATCACAAGATACAAAGCCTAGGAAAGTTCCTGACTAATGATGTCGTTTAGTTAGTTTATCCTTTTTTTTGGGATTTTCTTGAAACTTGTGTGAGAGGAAATCTCTTAAAAGAAGACACTGCGATCACCATTAGGAACAAGCTATCTGTTCTGGCTGTACTATACCTGTTTTTTTAATTCAATTCATCTCTGTTCTGTATTTCTCTATTAGGCTCCTGTGAATTACCAGTTGCTAACGTATGTGTCAGAGCTTTAGTGAATGTATTAATCTTCTGGAGAAGAAAGTTAAAATTTCATGATTACTCATGTTTTCTATTCAAAACATGTAGGTATATGGGTCAGATGAAAGAAAATCCTTAACTACCTTCCAGCATCTGATGTGAATAATCCTGCACTTGCAAAATATATCAGTAGGTCTTAAATACCAGACTTCTGTATTTGCTTTGCTAAATATTCAGTAGCAGAGATCCTCTTCTTTCAGTGCTGGTATTTTATGTAGTACCTGCATTATGCTAGGAAGTTTTCCTAAGAAAACAGACACAACCCAGTCCTTCTTGGCCGACTAAACCTGTCATACCAAGCTTCCACCCTCTCTGAAGGCTAGTGCTGCCTCCTTATGTGTAGAAACAGATACAAGAGAAAATGTCTGAGAATGAAATTGGGTGTGTTACTTAATCAGCACTTAAAAAAGATATTTTGGTTTAGGTAGAAGCTTTGGTGAAGACTACGCTGAGTCTGCATGGGAAGATTGACTTCCTGGTGAATAATGGAGGGGGCCAGTTCACAAGCCCTTCTGAAGCCATCCGTGCAAAAGGCTGGAATGCTGTGATAGACACAAATCTGACAGGGACTTTCTATTGCTGCAAAGCAGGTGAGGACTGAATATTATGCATAATGGGATTTTTGTTTTTTTTTTTTATTTTTTTTTCTTCAATAACTGAAGGCAAGGAAATGTAGCTTCCCTATCCTTTTTTCACGTACTGGATATTTGTTTTCATGAATGTCATTCAAATCTTTATGTTAAGGTGTACATCATATTTGTTCATATAAACAAATACATGGCTAGACATGTACACGTGTTAGGGGAGAAATAATCCCTAGATCAAAGGCCAGGTTTGGGGCATCAGTTGATTTAGATACTCGTAGGTCTGTAGAGGGGGGGGGAAAACACTTAACTTTGGTGACCAGTACTTTGTGAGTAACACAGGAGAAATCTTCACTCTCATCATGGGTATAAATTTAAAGTTACGTATGTGATTCTCAGATAGTAATAGGAAAGTGGAAATGAAAGTAATTTATGTGGAAGGCACAAGGTCTTGATTTCCACAAGAAGGGTCCTTGACGAGCACTGGGCCTTACCCAGACTGCACCTGCTGTCTCACCAATCCAGTGATGAGGCTGTGGTACAAAGAGCAGGCTGTCTATCTAAATCAGTGCAGGAAGTCTGTAGCATAATTATAGTTGGACTCCAGATTTGGTGTCCAGTTGGCAAGCTCATTTGTGAGCACTTCTTCAGATATTTATAGGTTGTCTTCCTCCTTCACACAGTGTACAATGCCTGGATGCAAGAACATGGAGGAGTCATTGTCAACATTACTGCTGCTGTGAGAAATGGGTTTCCTGGAATGTCGTAATATACATTTTTTTCTACATTTTTTCTATATCTTCTCCATAGAAGTATTCATTGCTCCTAAATACTGTATTTTGGAAAGGTGTACAATGGGCAGCAGCTGAGTAATAGCAATACAGTGGTTAATGTCGAGAGAGCAATACTTGGCTGTATGTATGGGGGTCTTTTATTAATTCAGTAGACTGCAAGAGTAAAGGACATCTCTGGTCCTTTCAGCTACTTTGTAAGAAACTATGAAGCAACGCTTGTTAGCAAAGCTTTCACTGGAAATGAGATGCTAGTGGGACTGGTTGCCCTGAAATGAAACCTTTACTTGTTCTGATGGCCTTGCAAGAACTTGGCATCTGTTGGTTTTTTCTTCTGCTCTCAGCATACAGATCTTGATGGCACAATCAGTTATAGGAGATGAATGGGGAATAGGAGGAATGTACCTAGCCTTATACTATATTTCCTCTTTGTAGCTCTCTTTATTGGAGAAGGTCTCTGATGCAGGAAATCAGTTGTTTTGTCTGCTACTTTCTTGACTGGAAGAGTGGTACAAAAAAAAAAGTCATGTTTGTAGTTCTTTTATACTGACAAAAAATGATCACAGCTATCTGCATGAAAATGCGGTATCCTGTCTGCAGGCACATGTTGACCTTTAAAATGGATGTGAGCTTTCTGATCAAACCTTTTCCAATAAAACAATTTTAACTTGTGTAAAACAAACATTTTTCAGAAAGCAGATAGTTTCAGATGAAAATGTGAATTTGTCAGAATGCTATGCTTTGGCAGTTTCCAGAGGGGAAGAATTCTGAGTTTCTTCGTTGAAACTATTTTTTTTTAATTTAACTCTGAGTTTATTTTTTGTACTTTCTTCAGTAGAATTTGAACAGGTATTATATAAACTTCCTTACGCCTCCGTCGGGGTTAAATGTTTTCAAAATCAGTTTCTCACTGGCTTATTCTTAGCAGTACAAAATAAATGTGGAGATCCACATGGTGGTGCTGAAGCTACGGTCATTTGAGTTTCTCTGCTCTGAATACAACTGTTTGAATTGTCACTGTAAATAAATTGTTAGAATATGGGAGAGTTGAACAAAAAGAGAATAAGAACAAAAAAAATTCTAAGTAACTGGGGAAAGTTCACCAGATAACTTGTAGATGGATGTGGATGGATAGGTAAGACTGCTTTCAAACTAAGTTCTTATATAATTGACACTTGGTTAAAGAAATTGTAGCCTAAGTCTGTTAAACTGTGGAGCTGTGGTCAAGTTTAAGAACTACGAAATCCCTGTACATCTTGGGTGGTTGTTTGAGCCACAGAATTATACTCTGACTTCCCTAGTGAGGCTGCAGGGAGATTGATATTGGCTGAGGGACAGGGTGCTTCTTTTTCTTTCCTTTCTCACTAGGCACTCAGGAGCTGCGAGAGCTGCAGTGGATAACCTAACCAAGACTTTAGCTTTAGAATGGGCCCACAGTGGAGTGCGAATCAACAGCGTTGCTCCTGTAAGTCATGGCAAGTGATGTGACTAAACTCAGCTACCATACATGTTTATGGTTAACGCTTTCAAACGGAAAGGGATTTTAAAAGCTAGAGCTTCCAACTGTGTATGATTTTGATTTATTTTAGTTTCCTCATACACTTTCCCCATATGCTTTCCTTTCCATACCTGCCCTTCTTTTCCAAGGGCCTTTGGGAGTGTTTTGTACTGCATGGATGACAAACCAGAGATGCGGGGAAAATGGCTTCTGCTTTGAGCTTTGAATTGGCACTTTTGTTTGATTTTCTAGCATAATTAAAAGACACCTGGGAGGAGCTGGTGACTTCTTTTACAAAATCCTGACGTAAAATTACTGAATGCTTTGTGTTTAGGTAGTGATTATGTAACTTCTGAGTTTACAAAACTTTTGTATATGGTTCATGTGTGCTTGTGTCTTCTGCCTATGCTCACAGTTATTTTGAGAATCTCTAAATGTGTCCTATAACGTTTTTATCTTCTTGTCAAGTTAGATTAGTTTTAAGCATGAGAAGGCAGTGTTTGGAGTGGCCCTTCTCTCAAAGAAATTAGATGTAAAAATGTGTTCTCTGATATTTACTTGTTTCTCACAAAATACCTACATATAGGACACCACTATGTAGGTCAGCTAAAATATGCCTGCCATGTTTTTGAGGAAGTAGGTGGAATGTTGCGGTTGTTTTAAGTAATTTTGTGTGAAGACCAGTTGTGTTTTTGTTGCGTGTGATGCAGCAGTTACAGAAGCTATATCCAGGCCTTAGCTTTGAAGTCTGAGATGGTGTCTAATGTGATTAATATCATCTTCACTCTTAATGACCATTTCTTTTTCGTGTTTCCTCTCTTGATAACTAAAGGGAAAAGAACCTTTGTCTAGCTACTTCCACGTTCAGAATTTCTCATCTCGCAGTTTAGTAAATCTCTGATTTATTAGTGTTTTTCTCAGAAGGTCTCTCCTACTGTCAGTGTAGGAGGCATAGCATGGTGTACAGATGTCCTGTGCTTAAACACCTGGTTTGCTTTCTTTTGGCATACCACAACATGCTCAATGGGAAATGCATAATGCTGACTCAGGAAGCGGCTCTTTTAAGTAGCCTCTGTGAGGCCACTCTGGAGACTTCTTAAATATTAAGATCTACCAGCTTGTTTTTCCTGTTTGCTTTCTGATTTATCAAGACTTTGGGAAATAAGTAATTAGGACAGCATTAGTATGTGTGCATATTTTAATGCATGCTAATTACCTAATGAATCATACTAATTATACTTTGTAGCATGTGTCAAATGAGATTTTTGGCAGGCAAACAAGTGGTTTGGCTTTTTTTTTGCTAGCTTTTTAATGATGCTAGTGACAAAAATCTATGTTGTATCTAGGGTGATGCTTGATACCCTTCTGTTGCATTTGTGAACATACTTTGTATTAACCATGCAAAACTTACTGCCTCACATGAGCATAGTAACATGCAGGGAAAGTGAATGTAGTGAGAGAAATACGCATTCTGAAAAAATAGTTCTACAAATTAGGTGCTTCCTTAGCTGCCAAAACACAGTTGTTCACATCTCGCGCATCTTAAAAGAGAAATATTGAAATGTCCTTAATGAAGAAACTTAAATTTTGTTGTCTTATTTAAACTTGAGTCCAAAATGTTCTGTCAGATCTCATCTGTGGAACCGTATGTTTCCCTTACCTTCACCTTCCCTACTGAGTTCAAGCTGGATTTTATAATCATCAGAACGAGGACTTCTACAACAACTCAGTAGGGAGAGTATGCAATCTGATTGCAAAAATCTACCTCCATAATTCACAATGAAGTCAGTCTGGTATTCTTGTAGGTTATAAACAAACAAAACCAATAAGAACTTGATCTTGGGATTCTTGTAGTTTTCTGCTGCAAGTTAATTTGAAATGTTTGTTTTGAAATAACAGTTGTTGAGTTTCTTTATGCTCCTCACTTAAGAGTTGCTGTGTCAGTGAAGAATTGGAACAACGTGAATTAGTGTATTTGAACAGAGATGTGACTGTCAATCCAATTACCTTCTATAAATTATACTATTTCATCCAGTTTAAAAACTTGCATTCAAGTCCTGTTTGGATAGTTAGTCCTGTAGAAAATCCCTGTAAGCTTAAGTTGTGATCATTGTTAAAATTTAACGTATGAAAGAGAACTGAACTTTTTTTTTTGTTTTAATGTAGGGAATAGTATTTTCAGAAACTGCTGTTGCCAACTATGGAGAACAGGGTATAATTATGTGGTTAAAAAGCATACCAAAGGTTCCTGCCAAGAGATCAGCAGTTCCTGAGGAGGTAACGTATTTCAGAATGTTTGTGATGTTCCTACTTCTGTGTCTCTGCTTTGAAACCACTTTATTTGGAGAACATTAAGGACTTAATTTTGAACTGATGGAGTATAAAGAAAGGAAAAAGCTGGTAGTAATATGTAGTAGTGTCAACTGGGAGACTTTAGTTTAGCTCTTACAGCTAAAATGTTTCATAATTGGCCTAAGTTCCTAGAAATATTGACTTTTAGCAGGGAGGTTTGAAAGAATGAAGAAGAATGTGAAAAAAGTGTATCTTAAAAGTACCTGAAAGCTTGCTGTTGTTCAGCTCTTACCTTCTTGGTTTTTGTAGCTGGAAATATGGTTTTAAGATTGTTGGGGCTTTCATTGTTGAGTAGAAAACATAGCTGTGTTTTGCCCGTGTCCGTTTTCACAAATGCCTTAGACCTAACCAATTGCCGGAAGTTTGAGGATTAAAATTGTCATTCTTTTCTTAGATTTCTCCTGCAGTGTGTTTCCTGCTATCTCCAGCTGCTTCTTACATAACTGGGATAACCATGGTTATAGATGGTGGCCAAAGTTTATATAGCAGTAGCTTAGAAATACCAGGTAAGAAATGGGCTAAAAATAATGCCCTTAATGTGATTGAAGTTGGGCGAAGGGTGCATGCAAAAACAAAACGCCTACTTCCTGTATCAGCTAAATCTGTTGTTTTGTTTTCCTCAGATCACAACAGATGGCCCTCACCACCAGAAGGAAGGAATTCTGAAATGCTTAAAAAGCTTCTTTCTGGCGAATTGAAGCCAAAGCTGTAGTAGAAGGTTTCATCTTGTTCCCACTTTCACAGTTGCTGATAATCTCACTTTGTAACTTGGTATTATAATTATCAGTAACCTGACTTGTTTCTTTTCCTCTCGTATAACTACATAGACTTTCATTGTCTCATGTTTTCATGTTTAAAAGTTGAAGGTAGATAGTGCCTCATCTTCTCTAACAAGCACTTGCTGCCCTTGAGAAGGGAAGGTGTAAAATTAATTCTTCATTTGCACTGCCACTAAGTAAGGAAGAATCTCAGTCAGGAATAGTTTTTTTTTAAATCTACTTCGAATTGAAGGTACAGAAAGAATGTTCCAGAATCATTTTACTCAATGATTTTTGGTTAGGAGATTTAAATCTTTGTTATTGTTACCTGCATCAGTAACCCATGAAATGGCTGTTAGCAGTAGATTGTTTCTGTTCAACAGCAATCTGAGTGCTCACAGTGATTTTAAGGATTGATTAAAGTACTTACCTGAGATAGGAGGAATTAAAATAAAGCAGTGGTTGGTTAAATAGCAGAATACTGTTTTTACAGCTTCAGACTAATGAAGTGTATCAGGGATGTTTCCAGTTGTTTGCAGGTGAAATGACTTAAGGAGATGAGCTAGCTGCCACTTAAATTCGATAGAATAATCGAATAATAAGCTGTATGATACACTCATGGAAAACCATATTGATTCAATAATTTCACAGCAAAGTCTTGAAGCCTAAGCTGCGGTGTATATTGCAGTGCTTCTTGCAATATGCTGTGCTGATGAAAGAAAAACTTGTGATTCTTTCACTTATCCGTGTAAATGCTTTCTATCCATACTGTGTTTTCTACTGATATGCTATTTTATGATAACACACTGTTTTCATCAGCATTCCTGAAACAGGTGTGATTTCTGTGCTCAGTGGAGAGTTTCCATTTCAAAAAAACCAGAAGTCTTAGAATATGTTACTTGAAGAGGCTATGGTTGTTGTAATTACTCACTTTAAGGCAAATATTCTCATGTCTGATAACTTCGAAATATTAAAAATAAATGATGAGTGCTGTAACAACTGAAACTTGTGGAATCAAGTTGCTGCTATGGAAGTCACTTTGTCAGTACTTCATTTTGGGTTGAATGTGGGAGCGTCCACCAGCTGTCTGCTCTCTCCGAAGGTGCTCGACTTTTTGTCTTTAATTAAAATACTGGAATGTATATGGTACAAGTGGATTATTCATGAAGACTTCAGTGCTGGTTTTGTGGGGGCAGATGGGGGTTGAGCACAGAACCAGAATGAAATCAGCTCTTTTTTCAAACCTTGTGCGTGGTTTTTATTTTGATGATTGTAAATGTTAGCTCAGGGCATGCAGAATTTCTGGAAGAAAATGCACCTTTTGGGTAGCTAACTGTAGCCTTACCCATTGCATTTAAGTCAAATTAGTTTGAGAGATTTTTCTACATTCTTAATATCTTTAACATAGCTTAACAAGGTTAAGACTTAAGGAAACTAAATGTCACATTTGATTATGAGCTTCCATGATGCATCAAGTGTGGATCTAACATGAAATGGAAGTGATTTGATAAAACAGTTACTTTTATTACATCCATGAAGTGTTCTTTACAGGATTTGAGCACAGAGCTAGAAATAATTATTTTTAACTTGCAAATCTCTTATTTAACTTTGGAGTGTGAATATTCATTAAGAGGGGAAGTTTATAAATATTGATGATGAAACGCATCCATTATGTCTGTGAAATGGAACGTTAGAAAGGGTAGTGTTCTCTGGCATGGGAGACATGTTCAGCTTGCAAGGAGTAAACTCCTTCATGAGTAAGAACTATAGCAATCATTTTGGGTTGCACTGAGTAAAAGGAACCTTTATTTGACCTTGTCTTCTTCAACCTCTAGGCAAAGCAATAGATGTCTTTAGATCTAAGCCAGTTCTTTAGAAGAGGCTTATTCCTGCATGTGCTTTTCTTCCCTGACAAGAAGCTGAAACCGTCAGTGTGTGTGGAGCCATAATGCACGGCAGCTGAATGCAATAGGAAACTTCTACTCAGAACACTCTAGGGGTGAGTACAGTGAATGAATACAGAGAATACACCCTTGAAAGGTGAAGGGAGAGCATCAGAGTGCTTGAGTGCTTTCTGCAATGTTTTTCTGTTCTATTTTTTAAGCTCCCTCTGTGTTGAGGTTTGCTGTGAACAGTATCAAAACATTACATTATATTAGATATTACAGTAGTGACTGCCTTGCTGTAGTAGTTTTGCAGTGGTGCTTTTGCCTTCTCACCCCCACCTCACCATTTCTTGCATCAGTAAGAAGATAAAATGCTTAATTCTCAGAATGGAGATTTATTGTGGTCCTTGGCTCTTTGGTCCCTTTTTTGTGCAGATTAAAAATAATTTAAAAAATGTTAAAGTTTATAGTGCCTGGTAGGAACCTGGTGTTTCTTTTTAGCTGGCAGCACGAATGTTTCAGGTTTCTGCTGTGCATACTGCAGATAATATCAGCTGAAGCAAAGCTCTTCCTATGCTACTGTGACAACTGCTGTTGATCAAAGGGCATTCGGAGACGTGTGGGTTTGTTTTCTTTAAAGGAAAAAAAGGGTGTGATAACAAAAACATCAGTGACCTGCATAAGATTTGGGTGTCTGAAGTTCAGAGATTGTTCTGTTTTTACTTACTTTACAAGGGAGGTGAATGGGGGGGGTGGGGGGGAACTGTGTGGAACCTCAGGAGGAATCGAGGAGTCTGATGGATCAAACACTGAAATTTAAACACTTACTGCACAGTGCAGATGAGCAAAGAGTAGGATGTTACAGTCTATTAAAAATCTCCTAAGTTGCTTTAACATTTACCTCTGGCTAAACCTTCTGCTCTGCCTACCCTTCATCGTATATTCATTTGACTGATAAATGGGAGCTTATCAACTGCTGCCTTGCTGTGTGGTCTAGTGTTGTATCTGAATATGCATTGCAGAGCTTTACGTTTACTAAAACAGTGTAGTTCCTCAAAGGGGGATTTTCATAAACTTTGTGGCTTATGCTTTACAAGCAGAATATTAATTATTCAGGTATGTCTGTGCAGTTTTACTTTCCAGTAATGTGCAGTCTGCCATAAAAAAAAGTGAACAAATATGAGGCAACAGTTGCCTCTTACAAGTTTATAGCTGTTTAATGAATGTCCTGTACAATCTTTACGAAAGCATGCTATCTGATAGTGTAATTTCCTATACATCTAATTAGCACCTCCTATGTTTCTTGACATCTTGAAAAGATGACTTGTGTTAAGTGTCTGAGTAATGTAGACCTAAGGGGAATAATCTTATTGGTAGAGTGTTCTGGAGTACTGATGGCAAATGAGTGGCTTCATACACTTCAGTGATGGAGTTGGAGCAGACAAACCTATCAGCGCAGTTGTGCAGTCTCATTGCAATGTGCTTTTTCTAGAGAAGAAACTCCGTATCTGCATGATTGCTGTGTTTTTCTCATACTTCTGTGTTTCAATAGCTGGCTGCTTTTTATTTACTTTGTTCTGGAGCTAAGCTTGTTTAGTAGGAATGCATCCTGAAATGAAAAATACTAAGTATGATGGGAGATGCCTTTCTTGGTAAGAAATGCTTCTGCTAGGTGGGAGGAGGAAGTCTCTCGTCAGAGTTGAGACTGAAGCAGTCAGAACTACAAACAGGATTGCTGATTTTTCTGTATCATTCCTTTTTGCTTCATCTTAAGTCTCTTGAAGTGGTTGTGGATACGAGCTTCCCTAGTTGTCATCTCTTAAAATGAAATCTTGTTTGTTGTCTTTGCTATCCTCATGTTGAATAACTTCTCCTTTGTTTGGGTGATAAAGGAATTGCCTGCTGTAACTGCTAACCGTAGCTTTATGCAATCTGAAGAATCCATTTTTCGATTCAGATTTAAGTCAAGGCTTCTAGGTTGGAAAGTGTAATAAATCTTGCAGCAGTAGTTCAAGACTGTCCTTCCCGAGCTACTTGCTCTCTGTCTTTTGGCATCAACCTGACAAAGATGGTGCACTTGTATTGGGAGTAACTGGAATTACAGAGATCCTCCTCCTGCCATGGAAAGGCAGAGCTGCATAGCAACCAGGTAGGACCAATGAAGGCTTGAACTAATGTGGTTTGCTGAATCCCTGTGGGCTGGATGTAAATTTATAAACAGTGTTAGCTCTTCTGCCTGTGAGGAGGGACTCTTCATCGTGCTAAGACGTTCTGGCATCACAAACTTTACACTATTGCAATTCCTAGGAGAAGCTGTCTTAACTTCCTTTACCCACTGAGTTTCCAGAAGCATGGTCCTTTGCCAGTTACTACACCTGATTAAATAAGCAATTTCATATATTTGTAACTATATTTTCTGGTTGTAGTACAAAAGGTGGTAACAACGTGGTAATGTGGTGCCAGCTATAGGAAGGAGCGGCAGGGAGACAGACTGGGAAGAAGGGGGAGTGAAGGACAACCGTGTAGCCACTAGAAGGAGCTGGTTTATGCCTATTTGAAGTGTTTAAAAGCTATGGCTTTAGTGTTAACTAATACAGACACTTGTCTCAAGCAGTATGTCTAGAAGGTGAGAACCTCTTACTGCAATGAGGTATTGATTCTGGAATCAAGATAGAGCCGTGCTGCCAGATTGCAGTCAATTACTTGAGTAGGCTATCCTAAGATGTGCTTACCCTGTAATTTCCACCCACGCTCCTCCCAACATCCACTGCCTGTGTAGGGCTTGTACTGAATGCATAAATAACTAATATGCTTTATTGCAACTTCTGTCATCTATTTTTATCCTCTTCTTTTCCGTATCAGCAATTATACTGTTTTGATAAGCATTGTTTTGCTCCAGTATTGTTGCACGTTATCTCAGAAGCATGCCCCTGGGTTTGGGCTGGGCTCAGTGTGAGTCAGTGTTATAAATGTTGGTCCCTAGTGTTGATTCTCTTCTATATTGATATAATATATAATAATGAATATTATGTATACATGTATACACAATGTTTATAATGTGTATTATATACATATATACACAAACACATAGATGCTGACCAAGAATATTAATATGTATATGTATCTGGCTGTTTATCCTGGTCCCAGGGCTGAAACTGCTATGTTTTAGGTATTATGCCACAGTAATGTGGGTGCTTGCAGGGATGAAGCAAAGCACTCCTGGATGGCACTGGCGATGAAGTGAGAGTGCTCTGTGCTGTCAGGGCTTTGTGCAGAAATACAGAGGACCACGTGCGTAGAGGAAAAGGGCAAGGATGATTTTTCCACAACTCTTGCTAGCTTCTTGTGTAGCGAGGGAGCTCAGTCCTCAAAAACTACTTTTCACTCACCCTTCTTCCATCAATGAAATCCCTTAGCAAGATTGTAAAACTGACAAATAGCCATGAACTGGAACATTAAGGCAAGGGAAACACTGGATATGTTTTCAAAGCTGTGTAAGCTGCTGTGGATCATTGATCTTGCTTGGTGGTGCAGGTGCATCGCATGCAGTCAGCGTTTCTCTTGGCTCTCTCCCTATCATTTAGCACAAAAGGTCACACTTCTAACTTTCTAGCTGAAGACTTGGGGTCATGACAGGCATTTCATAAACATGGCTGGCGCTTTTGCCAGCTGTAGAGCAAAATGCCATAACTCTGAGGGATGACTGGATCTCCTTCATGTTGGTGCTCCAGTTCTTACTAATCAGTGTGATTCAGAGCCTTGTGCCTCTCTTGGCTGTGCTTCATCTATGGGTCTTTCTTCAACACAATCCTTTTTCTTTTAAGATGGTAATACTTGTTTTTGTTGTTCTGCTGCATATTTCAGTGGAAGGGCTCAAAATACTCATGCCTTTTTAGTTTCATAGGTGTCTCCTACTCAACGTTCACTTGCAGTTGCACACAAGTTCAGGTCCTGTCCCAGTGAAGGCTTCTCTAGTTGAAAGTTTACCAGTGTAACCATCCTTGGCCCTGCTTTCTGGCCACGCACTGCCCCTCTCTGTGTCTCAGCAGCAGGTTTGCTACACCTGCGTGGGTCAGATGTGGGTCTTGCACACAGCGCTCCGTGGCTGTAAGCTTAGTTTGAAATCTCTTCAGCTGCAATGCATTGCCACAGTAATATTTGCAGTCAGTTGCTACGTGCACTTGGAACACAGCAGCAATAGCTGTCCTGCTATGCATTTGGGAGTACTTCTTGGACAGATTTATGATAGCAGCCTTAGTTACAGTGTGCACTGACCCTCTGAGGGAAGAGGTTTGCTCCTGGGGAGGTGTGGGACCTTGCGCTGGGAGCACAGCACCTCGAGAAGCACTCATTCTGGCTTCTCAGGGGAGAACAGCACTCAGGCTTCTGCTTTTCTGCCTTCTCCCAGGCCCAACCAGACTCGCCTGGCGCAGCGTTACAGCGGAGCAGCACCAGACGATCCACCCCCCTTTCCCCGTCACACCGCTGTGCGGGGCCGGGGGGCAGCGGTGCGCATGCTCCCTCCGCTGCGGGCTTCCCCCTGTGCACGGCCTCCTCGTGCGCATGCGCAGAAGTGGGCGGCCTCCCTCAGGCCGTCACGCGGCGTGGTGACGTCTCACGTTCCCCCCTTCTTCCTCCTCCTGCCGGCGGCGCGGCGACGTCACGAGTTTCGGCGGAGCGGGAGGCGGGGCTTTCGGTTGGCAGCGGCGGCCGTCGCCGGCGCCTCACGCTTGACGGGACCCCCGCTTCAGCCCGACCGCGGCCCCAGCAGCGCCCCGAGGGCTCCGTTCCCTCCTCGCGGGCCCGCCGCTCCGCGCCTCCCGTCCCCCTCTCCACCGTGCGGGCCCGGGGCCCCTTCCCCCCCGCCTCCCGGGGGGGGGTGGGCTCCTCTCCGGAAACCTGGCCGCTCCCTCCGCGCCGACTGCTCCGCCGGGCCTGCGCCCGCCGCCGTGGGGCAGCGCGGGGGGGCCCTC